>NC_086236.1:26647500-26852500 GCF_036321145.2 Pelmatolapia mariae
CTCCTCGGTTCACAGTAGCATCGCTCTGCTAACATGCTAACAGCACATTTGAGCTACTCACCCCCTCCTTTCCTGTGCTGAATCGTAGAGCCAGCGAGTCACTCAGGACTCGCTAACCCCCTCCCTCCTGTGCTGAATCGTAGAGCCAGCGAGTCACTCAGGACTCGCTAACCCCCTGCCTCCTGTGCTGAATCGTAGAGCCAGCGAGTCACTCAGGACTCGCTAACCCCCTCCCTCCTGTGCTGAATCGTAGAGCCAGCGAGTCACTCAGGACTCGCTCACCCCCTCCCTCCTGTGCTGAATCGTAGAGCCAGCGAGTCACTCAGGACTCGCTAACCCCCTCCCTCCTGTGCTGAATCATAGAGCGAACGAATCACTCACTCACTCACCCCCTCCCTCCGGGCTCACAGCTTCTTCTTGGTTGGCAACCAATGTTAAGGCACATTACCGCCCCCTGGCTCACGGCTCAGTGGACATTTAGATGAGAAAATATATACTTGACACATTTAAGGAAAATACTAATAAAATAATGTTCCCTTTAGAAATTTTTTTGCTCTTTTTTGCTTTATAAAATTGTTGTTTTCTTTTAGAATCACTCATCTTAGCAGTAGGATTTACATGAAAAGAGAAAAGAAATTAAGTTTGAGTGAAAATGTACATTTTTTTGCACTCTCTGGTCAACTGACTCAGTGAATCAAATGACTCAAAAAACCCGATTCACTTTGGTGAGTGACTCATTAAAACTCGATTCAGTAAAAAGAATCAAATTTACCATCACTAGTTTCTATACAGCTGTGTGCGCGCTAAGTTACTGATGTTGAACTTTATGACAGCCTCCCCTGTCATTCTCTCGCCTGTTCAAACTTCAGTCATGAAACTGATCAATGATCGGCTTTTCTCTCTTGTTTGTTTATTGCGCTAAACAACAGCAGCACGTTTAAGCTTGATCAGCTGTTGTTAGAATTCATTTGATTTTAATTTCTAGTATCAGCTGATGTTTGCTGGAGCCACAGCTGTAGAAGCGGCTGGTGGAAACCAGGAGATGACCTTACCGAATCATTAGAGCTGAACTGGTGATGGAGAAACAGGTTTACCTTTTTTTTAGGTGACATGAATGAGTTGAAGGGAAGTTATGAACTATTTCTGAGAGAAATAAACACCAAGCTCCTTTTTTATTTAGCTGACAGCTGGTAACTGTGCAGGGGCGGATCTAGCAAAGCTTTTGCCAGGGGGCCAGGTAGGGCATCTTACAACCAAAGTTTGTATAATAATACACAAGATTGGCTGTAGACCATTGTTAATCATTCAGAACACTGTGTAAAAATAACAAAAAACAAAAAGTGAATGCAAAAGTGCATAAATATTTATTTTACGTGATTGATGTGTGTGGCGGGGCGTGGTCTGCAGTGCCGCTGCAGGGGAGGTGGACCCACCTGAGCGGCATCTGCAATCACGCCTCTCTGGCGTAGTCTGTGCTCTCTCGGCTGTTTTTTGGGTGTGTGTCAGGCTGTGAGTTGAAAAGCTACAGCCGGCTGTGTGGGTACACCAACTATGTGTGAAAAGTGGTCCATAACGTAATGCTTCAAAGCGTGTTCATGCAAACATTGTCGGGTCTGCCGTGGTACAATGGGACTTCTGCTCATGAAACTATGTGCACAGCGTCTGCAAATCGGGGCTGTACAAAGTCACTTCATCTTTACCCAAAATTGTAAGCTGTCATCTGTGAGGCGCGAGCGGTGTTTGTTTTTACCATAGTTCATGGTGGAGAATGGCTGCTCTGCTGAGTTTTGCTCTCTGTAGCTGTATGAATGGCAAACTACACTGTTTACCAGCGGCATAGGCACACTTAAAATTTCTTCTGAAATTTTCGCTTTCTAGTATCTGTTTTTACTCTTGTATGCTTTTCATATAAGTTTCACACAAGACAGATACAAACTTTATAAGATTTATATATATCTTTTCCATATGGGCCATTCTTTTCTATGTTGCTACCTTCAGTTGATCCATCTATTGTTCACCATAGCCTCATCAGAAATGGTCTCAGTGGAAGGGTGGTTGCCAAAAAGCCATTTTTTAAGGAGGGGAAACAGGAGAAAAGGCTGAGTTATACCAAATTACACAAGAACTGGACTGAAAATAAGTGGCAACAGGTCCAAGTTTAAAATTTGTGGTTTAAATCATCAATGGAGAGAGGTTTATACCAGTCTATAAAACATGGTGGAGGCTCTGTGATGATTTGGAATAGCATTTCAGCCAGCAGTGTTTGGGAGCTTGTCAAAACTGATGGAATTTTTCCTAATAGCTCTCTGGAAATGACTATTTTACTATTTTATGTCATTTGAACTGTGTTGTCTTTATTCTATTTTTCATAGACTAAACAAAAGAAAAACAGGAAGAACAACTTATGCATTTTTGCAACAGGCTGCTAGTAATAATTGAACACTGGTTACTTGCTAAGTTGTCTGTTTTATGTAGACAACATTTCATTCTTTGTTCATCCTTCAAATCAGGTGTCGTTTTTTTTTTAAGTTTGAACAATTTATAGATTGGTGTTAAGTACCTTGACAAACAAAAATCATTCCTCTGAAAATGGTCTGGTACAAGGACTGCACTGAAAATGAATGGAAATGGAGCCAATGTCCAAAGAAAGGCTTTGAATGACCATCAGAAAGCCTGGAGAACTATGCCTCAAGACCAATTTAAAAATTACAAGAACGCCTAGTGTAGCAGATTTCGAACGGTTGATTGCGTTGTGACGACGGACACAGACTGGCTGGAAACTGGATTTATTTCTAAAAGACAAAGTGCAGCAGCAAAATCAGTGTCACACAGCAACAGCAGGCCTCTGCTCATCCCAGTGTGGAGTCCATGCAGCTCTGCTCACAATATATAAAAGAAAATACAATATATAAAAGAAAATACAATCTATCAAAACAATGGTGTGGTTTCTCTCAACAGCCACTTTAAAATCAAATGTAATAGTGGGGTAAAACAGAGACAAATATGAAGCAAGGTGTAGTCGAAAATAGCCACTAATAATAACTTGTAATATTTAAATCCCCACTGAGATGGATCAATTACACAATACATACTCAAACAACTGTAACTTTTCCCAACATGGCTGAAAATACTATTCAGTGTGCAGCCTCAGATCATGAACTCATCATACACATAAAACAAAACCTATACATTTACACATACCTAAAAGACAAAGTGCAGCAGCAAAATCAGTGTCACACAGCAACAGCAGGCCTCTGCTCATCCCTGTTTAACACAAGTAAGAAACACATAAACGGATGGTGTAACAGATAAAAGGCAGTTCCAATTACTATTTTCCTCGTTCAAAGTAATCAAAAACATTTTGGGAGCTTTTAGCCAAAAGAACTAATACTTATTAAAGAAAAATACACCAAATTTAAACGTATAATTTAGTACAGGGAGAGGAGCTACAGAAAGTGTGCCTTACCAGTGTGGAGTCCATGCAGCTCTGGCTGGGAACCCCCACACATGCAGCATGTTTACAAGTGGTGTCACACTGATTAATGCCCCACTTCAACAGTGACATGTGGAACCTTAGTTTTACAAAAATTAAATTTACACAATAAAAAAATAAACTATATACTAGGGCTGCTCGATTATGGCAAAAATGATAATCACGATTATTTTCACTGAAATTGAGATCTCGATTATTTGACGATATTTATTTAACAATAACAATGTATTGAATAATGGCTTTAAAGATGTCAAAAAATAATATAAAATAGTGTGCAAATACTGATAACAGTGCAAATGTTTGCAATATAAAAAATAAATGAAAAATGTAAACATCTATGTTTAGTGAACTTCAAAATACTGCATAATACTGGTTGTTCACTGTGTTAATTGAGCAGTGGTCTTTGGCGAGGAAAACGTTACCGCGTTTGTTATCTCCTTGTGTCTCTGGGAGCTGGTGGGATATTTAGTCGCGTTGTACAGGGAATGGAATGGAAGTCTGTGAGGATGAAGCAGGTGTTGTCAAGAGTTTTTTCTCTATGTTCCTTCATTGTTTGATCGTACAGTGGGGCAAAAAAGTATTTAGTCAGCCACCGATTGTGCAAGTGCCCCCACCTAAAATGATGACAGAGGCCAGTAATTTGCACCAGAGGTACACGTCAACTGTGAGAGACAGAATGTGAAAAAAAAATCCATGAATACACATGGTAGGATTTGTAAAGAATTTATTTGTAAATCAGGGTGGCAAATAAGTATTTGGTCACCTCAAACATAGAAAATCTCTGGCTCCCACAGACCTGTAACGTCTTCTGTAAGACGCTTTTCTGTCCCCCACTCGTTACCTGTATGAATGGCACCTGTTCGAACTCATCATCTGTATAAAAGACACCTGTCCACAGCCTCAAACAGTCAGACTCCAAACTCCGCCATGGCCAAGACCAAAGAGCTCTCGAAGGACACCAGGAAAAGTATTGTAGACCTGCACCAGGCTGGGAAGAGTGAATCTACAATAGGCAAGCAGCTTGGTGTGAAAAAAATCAACTGTGGGAGCAATCATCAGGAAATGGAAGACATACCAGACCACTGATAATCTCCCATGATCTGGGGCTCCACGCAAGATCTCATCCCGTGGGGTCAAAATGATCATGAGAACGGTGAGCAAAGATCCCAGAACCACACGGGGGGACCTGGTGAATGACCTGCAGAGAGCTGGGACCAAAGTAACAAAGGTCACCATCAGTAACACACTAAAACGGCAGGGAATCAAATCCCGCAGTGCCAGACGTGTTCCGCTGCTGAAGCCAGTGCATGTCCAGGCCCGTCTGAAGTTTGCCAGAGAGCACATGGATGATACAGCAGAGGATTGGGAGAATGTCATGTGATCAGATGAAACCAAAGTAGAACTTTTTGGTATAAACTCAACTCGTCGTGTTTGGAGGACGAAGAATACTGAGTTGCATCCCAAGAACACCATACCTACTGTGAAGCATGGGGGTGGAAACATCATGCTATGGGGCTGTTTTTCTGCCAAGGGGACAGGACGACTGATCCGTGTTAAGGACAGAATGAATGGGGCCATGTATCGTGAGATTTTGAGCCAAAACCTCCTTCCATCAGTGAGAACTTTGAAGATGAAACGCGGCTGGGTCTTCCAACATGACAATGATCCAAAACACACCGCCCGGGCAACAAAGGAGTTGCTCCGTAAGAAGCATTTGAAAGTCCTGGAGTGGCCTAGCCAGTCTCCAGACCTCAACCCCATAGAAAATCTGTGGCGGGAGTTGAAAGTCCGTGTTGCTCGGCGACAGCCCCAAAACATCACTGCTCTGGAGAAGATCTGCATGGAGGAATGGGCCAAAATACCAGCTACTGTGTGTGTAAACCTGGTAAAGACTTATAGTAAACGTTTGGCCTCTGTTATTGCCAACAAAGGTTATGTTACAAAGTATTGAGTTGTATTTTTGTTATTGACCAAATACTTATTTGCCACCCTGATTTACGAATAAATTCTTTACAAATCCTACCATGTGTATTCATGGATTTTTTTTTCACATTCTGTCTCTCACAGTTGACGTGTACCTCTGGTGCAAATTACTGGCCTCTGTCGTCATTTTAGGTGGGGGAACTAGCACAATCGGTGGCTGACTAAATACTTTTTTGCCCCACTGTATGTCACTTTGTGAGCGGTCTTCAAATGATTGAATAAATTTGTAGTGTTGCTCTGTGGTGCAGCTACGACACCGTAGCAAAGTTTCCACACTATGTCTACTTGATCCACGTCTGACTCCGCGAACCCATAATGTTTCCACACCACTTAAGTCGTTTTACCTCTCTTTTCAACCAAGGGCATTCTTTCTTCAGCAGCCATTATCCTCTCCTCACCAAATAACTTCTGCTTAGCTTTCCGAGCTTCCCTCGGGTCCTTAATTGTTGTGACGCGTGTTCGAAACGCAGAGAGGTGCGCTCGATTTGCCACACGGAGCAGCGCGAGAGGAGGAGCTAATAATCGGCTAAGTCATTTTTAATGATCGTTGAAAGCCCAGATCGTAATCACGATTAAAATTCAATTAATTGAGCAGCCCTACTATATACAATACAGTTTTGAGAATGTTCACACTCAGTATATTATATCTCAGCTACATACTTCCCCCTGAACTTCTCAAAACTCGTTAGGTAAGGGTGAGCAACTGAGCATCGCAAATAACAATTTGTAACTGTGATTTACTGGCAAATTTACTGGTGATACATGCAACAAATGTGTTTCCCAACTTATGGGGAGAGTAAACAAAAGAAAGCTGGCCAGACCCCCTAATGTTTACTCGCAAGAGAAAGTGCCTTATACACTATCTTGAACAAACAATACAATGACAGCTACTATGTAATGAATATTACTCTGAGCTTGAAACAATCTCAAAATAAATGTTAACATCCAACATGAAGATCACCTAATATATGGAACAATTAGTCCTCACAGAAATAGATTCTTGGCAAAGGTGCTGACCACATTGCCTGTTTGTAGATTCCTTTGTGTCATGTTTTGGATCAGCCTATTCACAGGCTTCGGCCCACTCTTGTTCTGATCTGACCTACTGCATTACTTGGGGGCACACTGCCAGGTTTCTTGAGGCTCCCAGCCTCACTGGCTGGCTGACTTTCAGGATAACTGGTACTTGGTGGTGCTCTTTCCTCAACTGGGGTAGCGCAAACCCTGCTGCCCTTGTCATCATCTACTTCAGGGTAAGCAGCTACTTCATTGTCAACACTGTGAGTGTCCTGATGCTCCTCATCATCAAACTGCGCACAGATACTGTCCCCAACACTGTCACTCTCTTGGGGTCCTCTAAGAGCTGGGGCACAATCATCTGCCATCTTAGCTACCCAGTGAGCTGTGCGTTCAGTACAGTCAACCTCAGAATCAGCAACAGGAGATTCTCCATCAGATTGACTCTGCTCCTGGCCGAGTTCTGATTCACTGGCAAAAGACATCTCTGGTTCACCCTCAGATTCAATGGGCAGGAAATTAGCTTGCAAGAGCAAGTTCCTGTGGACAACTTTCTCCTGTCCACTCTTGGTATTCCTGATGCAATATGTATGGCATGTGGGGTTCTTGGAGACCACAGTATAGATGGTCGACTCCCATCTATCAGCTAACTTCCTACGGCCCCGCTCGCCCTTGTTTGCCAAAAGAACACGATCCCCTTCCTCAATGTCAGCACCTTTCTGCTTTTTGTTATACAGGTCTGTTTGACGCTGCTGACTGATTTTGGTGTTAGTTTGAGCCAGTGTGAGTGCTTCTCTGAGGTCATCTCTCATTCTTTTTACATAACTGTCATAATCTGCTACATCATTGTCCCTTGCAACATTGTGGAACACGACATCCACTGGTAACCTGGGGACACGCCCGTACATTAGGAAGAACGGTGCATAGCCAGTGGACTAATGAGCAGTACAGTTGTAGATAAAAGTCAATGTCTGTAGCATTTGAGGCCACTTGTGTTTCTCCCTTGGCGGTAAGGCTCTGATCATATTTCCCAAGGTTCTGTTAAACCTTTCAGTGTGACCATTACCCATAGGGTGATAAGGTGTTGTTCTTGACTTTTGCACTCCAGCTACCTGCAGCAACTCTTGAATCAACTCACTCTCAAAACTGGCACCCTGATCTGAATGGATCCTTTGAGGGAAGCCATAGACGCAAAAATATCTGTCCCACAACTGACGCGCAACTTGTTTTGCCGTCTGATCTGAACACTGGAAAGCATGGGCCATCTTGGTGAAGTGATCAGTCACTACTAAAACATCCACACTCTTGCCTTTGTGATCTTCTGCGGACCAGAAGTCTATGCAGACAAGTTCAAGAGGACTGGTAGTTTTAATACTTTCTAGAGGGGCCCTTCCTTCAGGTTCAAGTGTCTTACTGATAACACAACGTTTACAGCACTTGACATGCTCACGGATGTCATGCTCCATGTTGATCCAGAAAAATCTCTGCCTAGCTAGATACAGAGTTCTGCTTTGACCCTGATGGCCAGCATCATCATGGACACCTGACAGAACTTGACTGATTAATGTGGATGGAGTCACATACTGATGGCGCTTTTTGCCAGTGAGCGGGTCTTTACTCACTCTGTACAGAATACCATCCAGCATTTTCAATTTCTCCCACTGTTTCATTGTCTTTTGCACTTTGTGTGACAAGTGAGCTCATTCTCTACGTGATGGGCGCCAACCACGTATGACAAACGGAATGACTTGACACAGTGTCACATCTGCTCTCTGCTCCTCCTGTAGCTCCTGAAGTGAGAAGGCAGACAAGGTGTTCTGGACTAGTGAGGGAAGCCGATCTAGCTCGAGACAACCAGGAGATTGCTCTCTCTTTTGGACCTTGGTCCCACTCAGTGTGACCTGTGAAAACTGCGGAAACTTCATCATTAGTCAGGGAACAACATCCTAGACTCTCTGCAGGGGCTAAACACTCAACACTCTGGTGGTTGGCACTGAGCCTGAATGCATCCTGAACTGAGATTTCCTTGACTTGTTGTGACTCCTCTAACAGAGTTGCATAGGGTTCACTCATGAGTCTCTGACTAACACAGTTATGAATGAACGGCTGCCTGCTCAGTGCATCTGCAACGACATTTTTACTGCCAGGAATATACTTGATGCTGAAATTGTAGGGGGACAACTTTGACACCCACCTTTGTTCACATGCATCAAGCTTAGGCTTTGTGAGAATATATGTTAGAGGGTTATTGTCTGTCCAGACTGTAAAGCTATGCCCCTTCAGCCAGTGGCTAAATTTGTCACAGACAGACCACTTTAGTGCCAGAAACTCAAGACGATGGGCAGGATAGTTTCTCTGTGCACGGGTGAGGGCCTTGCTGGCAAATGCAACAGGACGTGCTTTGCTCTCGCCCTCTTGGACCTGTGACAACACAGCACCCAAACCGTCCTGTGAAGCGTCTGTTGACAAGATAAATGGTTTGTTGAAATCAGGGTGAGCAAGCACAACGGAGCCAAGGAGTGCAGCCTTCAGGTGTTGAAACGAGTCAACATGTTCCTTTCTCCAGTCACTTGGGCTGAGCCTCCGGAAAGAAGCAGCACCTCGAGCGTTTACTTTTTTCCCTTTAGGAACAGCAGTCAGGGTGAAAAGGGGCCTGGCAATCTTAGAACAGTCTTGTATGAAATGCTGGTAATACATTACCATGCCCAAAAATGACTTTATCTTCTTCTGAGATGGCGTAACCCCATCCTCCATCATGAGGTCAGCCTCTGAAATAGCAGTGATCACCTTAACCTTGTCAGGATCAGTCGAAACCCCACCTTCAGTCACAACATGACCCAAAAATCTCACACTCCTCCTAAGCAGATGACATTTTTTAGGAGCTAGCTTCAGTCCGTGAGCACGTAGTCTGCTAAACACAATCTCTAACCTCCTGAGAGCCTCTGCTTCACTGGGTGCATAAACAAGCAAATCGTCCAAGTAGCACAGCAGGGTTAGGAAGTTCTGATCACCAAATGTGCCCATCATGAGACGCATGAAGCTTGCCGGACTGTTGCACAGGCCTTGGGGGAGTCTGTTAAACTCGTAGAGCCCCATAGGTGTTGTAAATGCCGTTAGTTTTTTATCCTCCTCTGCCATCACAATATTGTAGAAACCAGAGGTGAGATCCATGGCACTGAAAATTGCATTACCTCCCAGGGCTGCCAGACAGTCTGACTGGTGGGGCAATGGATGGGCATCCTTGATTGTGCGTGCATTCAACCAGCGGTAGTCCACGCATATTCTGAGATCTCCATTCTTTTTCCATACCAGTACCAGTGGAGACGCCCACTCACTGTTGGATTTGCGGATCAGTTCACGCTCCTCCATCTTTGTGAGCACCTGTCGCAACTTGTGATACTGCCCTGAATGGCCGGTCATCAGACAGGTGGATGCGATGAACAAAATCCTTTGCCAGCCCACAGTCTAGTTTACTCTTGGAAAAAACATCCTCATATCTGTGGATCAGTTGTAGTACCTGTGCCTTCCAGTGGTCTGAGACTTCACAAGAGTCGAGATCTAAATCTTCCAACCCCACCTTCTGCAGGCTGTCACGAAAGCTAGAGCAGGAGGGAGAGCTACTATGTGTGCCGCTACACACTGTCTGGCTCTGGACTTTAAGTGTCTCACCTGGATTTTGATCAGAGGCCACTTCAAGATCTTCAACAGCTACACAAGTGGAGGCATCTGCCACCTTAGTGTTTCGTCTCAGTGTGATAGGTTTATCGCAGGTGTTCAGGATTCGAACAGGGACCCACCTATCGCCACTCATAGAAATCACAGTTCTGCAGACAATGACACCTTTCTTATGAGTCTGAGATTTTGGTGGTTCAATCAGAATGGCACTGCCCTCAGAGAGGGGTGATGATGCTGGCAGTCTGCCCCATACAAGGTGTTCTTGCTTGGGGAGTAGAGTCACTGCCTGAGCTAGTTTGACAGTGCCAATGACATCTGGCATTTTGTCACCCCTCCACCTATTAATGCCAGACAGCATATTCAGAAACTGTACTATCTCGGGCGCTTCTGCTGATTTGGGTTTACTCAGGACTTGCCAAAAGTGGGGAGACAGCCTGAAGTCTCTGAGAAGGTGTTTGATGACATTTGTCCCCAAAATTAACTGATCTTTCTGACCAGGGACCACTAGAGCAGGCACTCTGAACGTACAATCATACACCTCCATCTTCAGCTCACATATACATTTGGGTTTAACCTGAACTCCACCACAGCCCACTAGCATAATGTCAGTGCGAATGTCGCTTACTTCCAGTGCAACCCCAGCGCTCTTTAACTCTTGCTCCGCCTCTTCGCTCAAAGTACACGCCATGGAACCTGTATCAAGAAGAGCCTGCAAAGAGACTTTATCATTCACCAATGCATTCGTGTAAAATATGCTGTCTGCTTCATCAAGTCTTACTATGTTCTGGGAAAGTACAACAGTACCAGGTGGGGCACACTTCAGGCTTTCTTTGTATACAGTCTGTATGTCATCACTGGGATTGAGGGTCTCACACTCCTCGCTCACACTGTCCCCTCTCAAGTGCAAGCATCCTAGTTTCCCGGGGGACTGCTTTGTTGGGTAATGGGCTCAGTTGCTCTGGGGCAGTCTTTTCTCTGATGCCCAACCTCCAGACAACCTAGACATCTCCTTTCTCTCATGCAGTGAGTGCATGTAGAGTGTGAGCTATTACCACAAACCTGGCATGAAGGGAACCTGGCTGAGACTGGAGGCTGTGGTTTGATTACAGGAGGGGCAGGCTGGTTAGTGCGCTCTAGCACCCTCTCTAGCATACTGAGCACGCGGTCTAGAGCACTTGAATCTGAAGCGACAACTCCAGTGGTCTTAACCGGGTTATCTTGGGAACACTTTACTGTACCTACTTGGGCATGGTTGAGTTCAAATTCAGGTGATTCACTTGTGGTTGTTGCAGTGGCCACTAGGAGGGGATGTGGTCTGGCAGAGCTCAGACTCTTCTTTTTTACATGGCACTCTCTTTGATGTTCATCAATGGCTTCCTGAACTTCCATTACTGACCATTTACTAATGGGTTTACATTTGAAGACACAGGCGAGGCTGGGATCAGGACAGTTTCTGATAAACATCATGGCTATTTCTGCCTCCATGTTCTCCATTTTGCCTCCCTGGCGCTGTAAGTGCCTATCAGCTGCTTCAGCTGCGATATTAAGTCTCACCCAATAGTCTACTGGTGTTTCTTTTGCAACTGCTTGAGTGGCATAGAAGTCAGCCAATGGTTGGCAAGAACCAGGGCTCTCACTAAAATAACGCCTGAGTATGGCATAGATGGTCTAGACTACACTAGCTCCTTGGAAGCAAAATATTTTTAAAAATGGGGGGTGGTTCAAGACTTTTGCACAGTACCGTATGCATTATTTATCCTATAGTAACCCAATTCTACAGAAGTTTCTATGTGATGTTGCCATCCATTCTGTCAAACACTTGTCCAGCTAGGGTCAAGGGGGGGCTGGAGCCTAAACCATTAGCCTGGGCAGGTGCCAGAAACAGATGACTGTTAGCATTCACAGCCACATCTACAGCAAATTTTGAATCACCAGTTATTACAAAATTAATGTCTTTAGACTGTGGGAGGAAACTGGACCACTGGAAAACATGCTAACGTCACATAAAAAGATTCCAGCTCACCACACATTTGAAACCAGAACGTTTCTACTATAGGACTGTGCTAACTCATGCAACACTGGACTACCCAAATATGACTGCTTACAGTAGAGGTCGTTTTATGCCCATTAAAAGAGATTACTCTCTTTATCTGGTTAGGTATCTTTGTAGCCTTTGTAGCCACTTAATGCACTCACTACACTCCTGTCTAGAAGAAAAAAAAAACAGAACACAAAGATGAGCAGATGAGCAAGTCAAGCACACTTTTACAATTTTGCACAATAAAAAGTGGAAGAAGCGTATCTTTCAGTGGGCAAGGTCTTTTCAAAATCTTATTTTAGGGGAGAGTCAGTGTTTTTCTTTAATCACATTTGACTGGTTATCCTATAGGCTACATGCATTTTTCATGTCCCAGTGACTACTGAACTTAAAGTAAATTCTAATAACGCCTGGGGGCGTTTCAACATGACTGCCAACATGCAAGACTTACTTATCGTACTTCTCTGAAATGAATGAGAAGGAAAATTAGATGACTGGAGTGTATTTTGATTGTATCAAAGCACAGAAACATCTGACGTTCAAACGCTGTCAGGGCTGTGTGTGACTGGCATCTGTAAAACAACCACAACAGTTGAAGTAAACAGTAATTCAAAAGCAGCCTTTTTATTTGTTAAGTCTGTGAATGATGTAGCATATCAGCCTGCAATTTTGCCATTAACGATGATGATTTTCTGGGAAATTATTTGAAATGCTTAAAATGTAGCCAATAGAGGCGGGGTGATCGATTGAAATATCGATAGTATCTATACTAAAACTGATACTGGTATCGGATCGATACTAGTGCGATTGGATATATACTTCCTATCTATCTTGTACGTTTGTTTCGTCCTGTACGTTCAGTATGTAGCCTACTGAATTTTATTAAATAAATAATTTTATGGGGAAATGGAAAAATATACCTCAAACATGAACTGTGAAAAATGCCTGAATCTTATTGTGTTGAATGTCAACAAATGCAACCCTGATTTAAAATACAGGAAAAACTGAAATGCGTGTTTTGTATTAACTAATCATTGTGGAAAATCACAGTGGTTTAATGGTTATCAAAATGTTTTTAGAATTTGCAAATTAAATGTGATTTATCTGACACACTGCTCTCCACTACATAGGTGGAGTAGTAGCCCTTTATCATCATAGCAGATATACAACGAAATTATGGGTGCGCCACCCAACTACTGTGCAAAAAATATAAACAAACAAAACATGAAGATAAAAAGCAGACTGCGTCAACAGCATCTCTCATAAGCTGCCTTTATAGATTAAAAGTATTGGTCACCAGCCTTTAGCACAGCGCTAGAGGCTGATGACGAACATATTGCACACTCTAACAGGCTTGTTTTAGATACTGACATCTTTGCTAGTACTTTCTGCCTTCTTGTATTCTCAAAGTATCCCAACACACTGGTCGTCGTTTAAATAAAAGACTCATATAAAGAATGGTATTTAACGTGGCCTGTCTGCTAAAACTGAGAGTGCTGGGAAACTTTTTTGCCTAGTGCTGAGGCAGTGAACCGCAGCCATGATGATGCGACTGCTGCAGGCGGAGTCTGCTGCTGGCCTGAACCTCTTTTTCACTCCGCTGTCCTGTCATCGGGTTGGGTGTGGTTTGCAGGGTACCGTTAGCAGGAAATCCAGCTCGAGTCCATTTTACTTTAAGGCGAAACAAAGGAAAAACACCCCCCACTCGCGTAGGGTCGAAAATAGCTCTTCGCAGTCCAACGAAAAAAAGTGAGGTTTTGTTTCCTCGAGACGGGAAGGCGTTTGGTTGGCGCCGTTGTTCTGATGGGAAAAAGTTTTCTCCTGGTTTAGCAAACTGCTCTTTTTATTTAATAACTTCATAGAAAGCCTGAGCCGGACGTGAAAGAAAAGAAAGATGCCGAAAACGGTAAGGCTGAAAAGTACATTTATGTTGTTATGTCAGAAGCTACTTTGCCTTTTCTGTCTCTCTTTTTCAGTACGCGATTTTAATTAGGTATGGGTGTTTCACGTTGTTATTCACTAATAACAGTAAGATAAACTAAAGTGCATGTCCGATGGGTTTTTACCGTGTTTAAAAATCTTTCGCATCCTTTCAAACTCACCCGAGGATTACTGTGGTACTTTCCGTTAGGTTAGGTGTGTGCGCGTGCGCGCTCCCGGCCCTGTGTTCACTAAAATTAGCGCCTTAAATCAAATCATTCATTCAGGTTGGAAGCCGCGTGCTATTAAAATGCTCCAGAGTTGTATATTTAGGCTTAAATCACACTTTTTATACTGTTTTTCAGCGGAAGTGTATCCTGGACTAGCAGCGAGCTAGTCCTTCTCAGGCCTCCCTCTCAGTCAGCTCTTAACAAGGAGGGATTTGAACTGTCAGTCAGGCCAGCTGTTATGGCCAAAACAGGAGCAAATGGAGGCAAATCTGCAAACGGCTAGGAGGCAAAAAAGGAGACACAGAGAGCTTTTTTAATGCTACATTGCGAAGGTTATTAAAAAAAGGCAAAAATAACTGCTCTTGAAATGAAGGAGCACTCACAGATTTGTGCTGGTACTGGTGGAGCTCTGAACAAAGAAAAGGGGGTCCAGACCTACAGCATTATAAAAGGCACAGCCCAATATTTCCGTGGATGCCTTCATCAGTGGACAAAAGAATTGAATGCGGTTTCAAACTCATCGGTTCTGCTCGGCCGGGTGACGGTGTGTGGGGCTTTGACTCAGTGAAATGCTTTCTGAATGAAGAAGATAACAAAGAAGCTGCTGAATCTGTGTGCAGTCATTCTTCTTATCTACACATTGTCCTGAGATACCCATGTGCACATTCTGAATGTAAAAGGGACATGATGCTACTAAAAGATTCACACATGACCAATGAGAAGGTGATCGGCATTATATAGCCTTCAGAGTGATTCACATTTCACAGTGCAGATGCTGTAATTCATCGTAGTGCTATCATGTTTATCCCCAGATTGTGTGTGTCAGATTTTTATAAATAATAAACTATTATTTTACAGATTGGTTAATATAATACTGGGTTAGTTTTATAGCTACTACCTGAGTATGATGCCAAATTTATCAGTGTCACCTTTTACTAGTCATATGTTATATTCAACGTTCAATGTTACAAAGGAGAGAAAAAAAGCCTCCAAGTCTCGTACCTGCTTTCTTCCTGCGGTATTGTTTCTGCTCGTACTTCCTTGATATTTTTCCAAGTTGTCAACCAGAAAAAAATGTCAGGCATCCTGGCATTAAAAAGCCTTCACTACCCTCTTCCTCCCCAAAGGAATTCGTCTAATATCAGCATTTTGTTAAGTATGTTTTTTTTTTCTTTTCTGCATGGAGGCATTTTTGGCACAACCAATCACTAGTTACTACCATTTATTTAAATGGTATAATCAACACTTTCATTGATCAGGTGGTCAGGGATGCAAAATTACATTTAGTGTACCAGTCTTGATAATTTATCTAGTCACCTCCCAAAGACCCATTCTGAGGAAAAAATGTTTCTCTTGAGTCACTACATAACTATTGAATTTCAATTGTATATTAGCAAAAAAAAAATCAAACATTTTTTTATGTTTTTTTTTCTGCACATACATTTACTTACACTACAGATTACAACCCAAGTGCAGTTTGTAATAAATGTAGTTCAACTAAGAGCTTACGTCCCACACAGACACAGATATTTGTCTTTGAAGTTGTTTCCTATAATGAATTGTTCACTTGCCATGCATTTTAGTCCATTGCTAAGTATCAGTGTCTGTCTGCAGAGTGCAGCTAGGATGTTGTTAACCTCAGCAAAACCAGAGGCGTGTTTAAAGTAGCTGCTTTTGCAGTCACCAGTGGTAACCTCCGTCACCTCAAAAGCACCTACATGGTAGTTACTGTCAAATCAGAAGAACACATTTTTGTCATGCTGTCAGTTAGAAAAGAGTAAACCAGTCTTTGGTCAGGAAGAAGCAGCAACATTTTCTCAAAATAAACAGCGGATTGTGGGGTTTTTATATTCATTAATGAACAGCATGCATTGTGCTGCCAATGCCAAAAGTATAATCATTGGAACTATAAGAAAATATATTCTGTTCTATTTGTGTAGATGGAGTAAACCCTGTATGTACAGTAGCACAAAGGTAAACAGGTGCAATGGTTCAAACTCAGATGTGTGACACTTATCGGTTCATTTCCTTTCTCGTTAGCTAAAGGTGCTATGCAAAGATGCAACAGATGAGGAGCATTAAAAAAGGAAGTTAGATAAACTGATTCAGCAAATCAAGCGACTCTGTATCCAGCAAAAGTAAAAGTCATGTCCCCACCAAGCTGCCTCTGGGATTCATAGATCCTTTTAAAGCAAAAAAAAAAGTTCTTCCATTACCTGTTTTTTTAACCTAGTTTTTCAGACAGTTTATTTTTCCGGTGTTCAAGTTACATTTAATAAAGCTTAATGTCACTCAAAAGCAATAATTATTGAGAAGCTCAGCCTTTACTGGACTCCTTTTGGCAGTCCTTCAGTTTCCCTAGGAAGTCGTGCTATGACTCAAGGTTTCTGTACTTACATCAGTTCCTTTCTGGTAATTTCCTCGCCTGCAGCCTTATATGGACTTTCACATCACAGTCTGGCTGATCTCCTCCCTGCTTTCCTCCGCGTGGTCTTCAGATACCATGCCCCACTTTAGATTGCGCTACAGCAGTGCAAAACCCTTTTTCTGAATTTTTCTGCATGTCTGTTGTTGCCACAGTTTTCTTTTTGTTCTTAGTTTCTAATGCAGCTCTATTATTACACTGAAATTGTTTATGTGCTGCTGTTACATGGAATTGCAGCTTTTTATCTGCTTTATCAAGAAGGTAACAGTAACTCAAAATTACTTTTTAAATAGGCTGTATTTTCGGAAGCACAAAACAATCATCAGCTTTATTGCTAGAATTTCACCCCATGTTGTTACAAAGCAAAGGATTTTCCCACTCATGCAACCCCATGACGGTTGGTTCACTTACTTTCCTACCTGTTTTTTTCAACACTAGAACCATTTCAGAGCCGGTACACTTTCTCATGTTAACTCCTTAGACTCCAGAAATGCACAAATGGGCAGCTGTTACCACATAAAACGTAAGCATAACTTACCATTTTAGCTCGAATTGCAGGAATGATGACAGATCTAGCTTTCTCCTTGGAATGATCACATTTTTAACAAGCGTGTCTATGGAGACGTGGCAAATGGAAAGACCTGGAAGTATGCAAGTAGGAGATTAAATGTGGGTCTGTGGTGCACATAGCAGAGCAGATTAACAGTGTAGAGGTAGAGCTGGTGGACAAACTGCAGGTTTCTCTTTGAAAGCTGTGGCAAATATCAAAGATCTGAACGTAAGTACTTTGTTGCTGGTCATGTAGTGTTCTGATTTGACATCCTTAATACTGTATTTGCTGTTGCTTATGAGCTAGCATTGGTTCTCAATAGACCAGTTTGAATTTATGCTGATTATTTGGTTAACCTTGCCTCAGCTGACAACTGACAATTTAGTTTATTTTAGAACCACCCTGCTGACCTGCTAATGTATTAGCTTATTTGGATCTACACAAAGACGGACAAATCATAATTCCACACAAGGTGAACAGGTAGCATAGCAGTTCTACTGTACAGTGGCAACTTTCAGGACCTAACATTAGTCATCTGAAAAGATGTCAGGAATGGAAAATTTGTACTGCACTTTGACACATATTAACACCTCCATGCTATTGCCTAATCTCTGCATGCCTACATGGCTCTAACAATGTGCCAAAGAATACCTGACAAAGAAGGCAAGTATGCATAAAACATACTTTAATCAGTTGGTGCTTGGGATTTCTTATTATTGGATATTTTTTAGAGCAGACGGTAAATTCCATGATTGGCTCAGACAGATGTCAGTCAGCAGTTTCACCAGATGACGAAGCAGCAAAACTAACAAAACTCTGTTCCAGTTTGCTTGTGCCGACATTTTAAAAATCAAACAAACAGTGGTCATGGGAAACAGCTCTAAAAGACCCAAACTTGAGTGTGTGTGTTTGTGTGTGTGTGTTTGTACTCTCCCCTGGTTAGAAAGAAGAAACCCGATCCTTTTTTTTTCGACCCTCCTCTTCCTGTGACAGAGTTTGAATTTCTTTAGTTTAATGCTAATACCCGTAAGCACACAGTAAACCCAAAATAACCAGAAAAGAAGACTTGGTGACATTACCAATGAAGATACCCTTAAGGTTTTAATGAGGATCCAATTTTAAACTTAAAACGGAGCTATATTATTTCCATTTTCCTGTTAACTAACTGCAAACTCTAGTCAGAGAGTCATATGCTTATCATCTTGCCCACAAGTTTTTTTTTCACATGATTTCCTCGCTTTGAGCGATAACATAACGAGGTGTTACACTGTGAATCGCACAGGATAAGTGGAAGTCATGACATTTTCGCACATTTTATCATTTCAAATGTCGCCTTAAACAACCTGAACTGTTAATGTTCTGTGTTCGTTTTAATAGAACCAGATTCAGAGCTTTTGTTGGTTCTGAATGATTGATCAGTTCATGTTAGCATATCTGATGGAAGTGAGAGCATTTATAGCCATTTGGTAAAACTAAAATGTCTCTCATGCTTGAGTAAAGGAGGAAAAAATGCATTTCACCTGAATGGATTGGAATCTGAATTGCACTCTGGTTGCCCCTGACATCCTCAGTTTATCTTTCAGATACACCAAACTGTAAATCGGGTTGCGGTGGAGTTCAGCAGTAGCTTTTCTCTGGCAACGAAGAGGATGCTTTGTTAAGCAGTTGTTGACTTTAGATGCTGACATTGTGTGACTCTCATGCATGGCATGACTCAGATGTATGACTCAGAATTATCAATGTGCAGTTGCTATGGTTATTGGGGTAAACACTGAAAGAATGGCATGTTCTGATGCACACTTCTCGTTGTTATAAATCAGTTGTAAAATAAGCCAGGCTTATCATACACTCTGATAGTGACCTTCTTTAAAAACCCCTCTGCTCTTTCACATCAAAGAACTGTTAGTCCAGAGCCTAACTCATTTCTACTTGTTCCAGGAACCACTTAGCATTATCTTCTTTATTGTCTCAGCTTGGATTGGACAGATTGTAGTTGTGAGCAGCACATGGAGATAACTCTTGTGTGGGAATGTAAGGCAGAAGTTGAATTCTGGCACGTCAGTGGGGCTGTATCTAAAGATTAGATTTACTGAAGCTCTCTTGTGACTTGGAATTCACAGGGTTAAACTAGCTGGCACTTAGTGTTTTTTTTTTCTTTAAAATAAATAATTGCAGTCATTGCAGCAAATGCTTTCCTGTGACCTCTGTCCCTGCTGGTTTAGTAACATGTTTGTTAAATCGAAATTGAATATACAGAAGTGATTTAAAAAAAGATTTTGCTAAGGAAGCTTGATGAACCTAGCAAAATTAGTGACATCACTGTGTCTTCACTCAATATTTAACACCACATTTAATTTAGTTTTCATCAGTTTTGCTTCCTCTTACTGACAAGGCAACCCAGATGTTTGACCGCAGTTGACTTTCAGGTTAACTGCTCATCACCCCATTGCCATTCAGTGGCCGTACAATTGTAAGACACGTGCACACTTTTTACTTATGATAGTTGCGTCCTTTTTTTTTCATTCTTTGTGGTTAGTGCAGCTTTCTGTATTCAGTAAGCCCAACAGCTCTCACTTGCTACGTGAGTTTTCAGCATTACAGTTAGCTTGGTACAGTTTGAACAAGCATGCCATTAAGATGAAATTAGTGAAAAAATTGCAGATTTTTAGGATTACCGTGAAATTTCTGATAACTAAATGATGACGTTTCAGACAGTCAGTGAAGTGGCAGATTGTTATAAGCAGCTTCACATGACATACAGTAAAGCTTTAAACAAGTCAGTAGTCATCAAATACACCCGTGTGACAAAATCGGTCACAGATGTGTTTCTCAATATGAAATGTACGAGTTTGGGATTTTATTTTTGCAGTATCGCTTTGGTGCGATTAAAAAAAGAGCTAAGAGAAAGTCATGGAAACATGGCACGTGGGCCAGAACAGGGTGTTTTTCAGCGTGTGCTAATAATAGTGTGTTAAGTGTTTTTGAGCCCTGGCCATGAGAGACACACCCTAACCAGGCAGAAAATGTATAAGCGTAGTTCCTTTTTCATGCAAGATTAACCATTTTGATTCAGGAAATGAAACTGCTTAGACACTAGCAGGGTGGCCACAAACTGAACTCTTATCTGCTCAAATATAAAAAAGTTTATCGCCTAAAGTTCATAACTGGAAACTTAACAACTCCTGTGTCTAGACGATTCTAGACAGCAGTGTTGGCATTCAGAGTGGGCCCAGATTTAAGGTTTCTCTTCAGCTCTTAACTGCCTGGGATGGCAGGAAGTGACAGTGGGGCAAGTGTCCTGAGCAGTAAATAGGGTCCTGCGAGCATTGAATGGGAAAGAACGCAACTCTAATCAACCCCGCAACTAGGAAATAATACATACCATTGTTGTTCAGGGCAGGCGTGGGCCTCTGCCTGCACAGTTATTTCCCAATAGACATGCATGCTGCTGTTTCTTTTTTCTTTTTCTTTTTTTTCCTAGTCTCTAAGAGGGCACAGTAAATGAGGGATTCCTGCACAGCCTACTGAGTACATACTTTTTTCTTTTTCTTTTCTCGCCACCTTCTGAGCAACCTTTTCCAAAGAAAAGGTTAAATAAATGTGTTCAACTTCCGACATATGATTTTGTAAGACACAGATATAACAATTTGTCTAACTAAGGCGTTTACTGAATAACCCAGGGTAGCAAAGTGTGATACCTGAAAAAGAAATCGAGCTAAAGTTCTGTCTACAAACTGATCTTGTAAAATCCTGCTACACCAGACAGGTTGTCTGATGCATGACAGGATGTGCACATCTCTCATGAGAGCTCAGTGTTTAGCAGTCATGCCTCACAGGGCCCGACCACCAAAGGATGTGGTTACTTCCTGTAGATAAGTTCTTGACTGAGACAGAGCCAGATTGGTACATTCGTCGTAACCATGAAATGCAGTCTTTTCTAAATTTCAGAATAAAATAGTAAAAAGGTAAATATGATATGAGAGGGGTTGGGCTGTCTAATTTGAGCAGCCCTAATTGGACTGTAGTGTTACTTTGTTCTCCAGCAGGACTGGGAGATGTGTGTACACTTTTATTGCAGGCACATTTAATGAATTCTACAAGAGGGCCACACATTTTGAGATGCTACACTTGTTAAAGATGGTCGCCATTAAATGGTTTGCATAAAATTACACTTTAGTGACAGTCTGAACTGTCACTAGTGTTTTTTTAATGCACGAGAGCTTATATATTGCATAGAGTTTGTTTTATATGGTTAGGTAAAGACCGTATATTAACACAGAGAAACCCCTAAATCAAATGAGCGAGTACTTGGTGACAGCGGGAAGGAAAAACTCTCTTTTAACAGGAAGAAAGCTCCAGCAGATCCAGGCTCAGGGAGGGGCAGCTGTCTGCCACGACCTGTTGGGAGTGAGGGGAGGGAGACAGGTTAATAATAACTAATGATTAAATGCAGAGTCTCATAATGTTTAAGAGAAGAACAGAAGATCTAGTTTTGTCTATTCTCTATTTACCAAGAAATGATATGGTACAATCATTTCAATGATACAATGATAGTACAATGATATGGGTAATAGTAATAGTACTTTAACCCAAAATACTGTCTTTTTTTATTTTCATATTTATGCAAATTTTATATAAAGTTTTTTTTTCTTTCCTCTGTTCCTCAGATTAGTGTAAGAGTCACCACTATGGATGCCGAACTGGAGTTCGCCATTCAGCCCAATACAACAGGAAAGCAACTCTTTGACCAGGTATGAGAAACTGTTTCCTCTAGCCAGCACTTAAGTTACCATTAAACATAAATTATGACTCTTTGACGAGTACTGTGGTGGGGTTTAGTACTCCTATTTCTGGAAAATGCCGAGAGATTATTATATATTATTATTATAGATTATTTTCATGGCTATTAAATTTTTTTATTTTTGGCTGATGATCTTTGAGTCTTCTAAAATAATTTTAAATGTGAAAAATCCAATGACAGATTCTTAAAGGCTGCTGTTTGATTTTTGTTTTGTTTTTATATGACTGATTAAAATCTAAAAACAATACATTTACAATTAGGAAAGCAGTAAATCTTTGTGGTTGAAAACCCTTAAATAACAGAATAAAACAAGGGAATTATATTTAATATTTTTATTTTTGTTGCTGTTTTTATTTAAAGGTTGTGAAAACCATCGGCCTACGAGAGGTTTGGTACTTTGGACTCCAGTACCAGGACACAAAGGGTTTCTCTACTTGGCTGAAGCTCAATAAGAAGGTGAGCTCCTCAGTAGACTTCATTCACTGGGCCGTCTTTTTTCAAGCTTGAACTGCGCTTTTTGATCTCGAGTCCACAAACAGAAGCATAACCTCTACCCTCTCACCCGGGTCGGATCATATTTTAGGTAACAGCCCAGGATGTGAGGAAGGAAAGCCCGCTGCTGTTTAAGTTCCGTGCCAAGTTCTTCCCCGAGGATGTCTCAGAGGAGTTAATCCAGGATGCCACACAGCGGCTATTCTTCCTGCAGGTAAAGGAGGGAATCTTAAATGATGACATCTACTGCCCTCCAGAGACGGCGGTCCTCCTGGCCTCCTACGCGGTGCAGGCCAAGTATGCCGACTACAATAAGGAAGTCCACAAACCAGGCTATTTGAGCAGCGAACACCTGCTTCCTCAAAGGTAACGCGGGCTTTATTGCCACTTCAATATGCAGGTTCACGTGAAACATTCCCGACATGTTTCTTTGACACTTGGGCCTCTCATGTTCTCAGAGTCCTGGATCAGCACAAGCTCAACAAGGAACAGTGGGAAGAGAGGATTCAAGTGTGGCATGAAGAGCACAAGGGCATGATGAGGTGATCAGTGACACACGTGTTCCCCAGCACACACACAAACATGTGAAAGAGAGGACGGTTGCCTAAAATATGGATATTTGTGAAATTATTGCATCTCTGGTGATGTGAAAATGTGTAGCTTAAACTTTCCATTATCATTGTGCACACTTATTTTTTCTGCCACTTGACTACAATGTAGTCTTCAGTGACTACATTAGGGTAGCCACAGCTTATATACACACTTCATAACCTACTAAAACATAAGACTGTTGAGGAAGTTATTCCTAGTTGAATTACCTTGTTGTTCTCTGTTGCTACAGTTTCTTCCCTCTTCTGTCATTTCCGTGAATTTGAGATAGAGCTAGCTGAGAGAGTGTGTTACCACGGCCTTTGTGTTGACTCACAGGTGCTCTGAAAGTTTGTTACTGGCCTTGAGTCACTGCAGTTTGGTGATCTGAGTACTGTTTGTGCCACTGACATTTTTAGTATATGCTTTATTGAAGACAATAGTGAATGTCCTTTATTGGCTTCCATATGTGTTTCATCAGTCAGGTTAGCTTGTCGTAGATAAACAGTAAACACAGCCTAGATTCATTATATGTTTCCCCAGTTGCTCTGTCGATCAGTTAAGTTTCATAGTTCAGGTAAGGTTAAAAAAGAGGTATAACCCGCTCAACCACACATCCTGAAAGCTCTGCATTTGAGCTCTGGCCTCTGCAGCCGGTTAGAACAGTGCAAACAGCACGCCACGCTCTGACTGTTCTTCTTTCAGCAAAAGTTAAAGCCGTCTTATTTGTCCACAGAGAGGAATCCATGATGGAGTATCTGAAAATTGCTCAGGACCTCGAGATGTACGGAGTCAATTACTTCAACATCAAAAATAAGAAGGGAACAGAGCTGTGGTTGGGAGTGGATGCTTTGGGTCTCAACATTTATGAACAAAATGATAAGTAAGTGTTTCCACAGAAGGGTTTGTGTTTCGTAAAAGGTACACTGTGCAGTGCTGACCAAGCATTTTTGTTCTCTTACAGAATGACGCCCAAAATTGGATTTCCATGGAGTGAAATAAGAAACATTTCCTTCAATGACAAGAAGTTTGTCATCAAACCAATTGACAAGAAAGCACCTGTATGTTAACATAATGTTATGTTATTTATATTTAAGAATAATATTAATAATAACATGTAACAATAAGACATTTTAAATGTCTCAAATGTTTCCATTGCAGGACTTTGTATTCTATGCTCCAAGGCTGCGCATCAACAAGCGTATTCTGGCTCTGTGCATGGGTAACCATGAGCTCTACATGCGCCGCCGCAAGCCCGACACTATTGAAGTGCAACAGATGAAGGCGCAGGCTCGGGAGGAGAAGAATCTCAAGAAGATGGAGAGGTAGGACCGAAATGGAACCAAACAAAAAAAACCTACAAATATTTTACACATGGATTGTGTGAGTTCTGTTCCAGAGATGCAATAATAAATGCAGTCTGTTATAGGATATTGTAACAGTTATAGAAAGATTACTAGCTTTATTTTCAAATACTCTATAAAATAGGGTGATTATCTGCTCTGCTTTTGAAACATTTCCATGTGATGCGTTACGCCATCATCCTGTAACGATTTCGTTTTCATTAGAGCTGTGCTGGAAAATGAAAAGAAGAAAAGAGAACTTGCAGAGAAGGAAAAGGAAAAGATCGAAAAGGAGAAGGAGGAATTGATGGAGAGGTTAAAGCGGATCGAGGAGCAGACGAGAAAAGCTCAGCAAGGTGGGGAAGCTGCGAGAGTTCAAGAAAAGCTGCCTGTAATGAATGATGACAATGTTTTCCTCACATGATGCTTACCCTTAATTCTTGTGTGTGTGTGTCTACAGAGCTGGAGGAGCAAACACAGAGGGCTCTGGAGTTGGAGCAGGAAAGGAAGCGTGCTCAGGAGGAGGCTGAACGCCTGGAGAGTGATCTTAAGAGTGCTGAGGATGCCAAGATGGCGCTGCTGCAGCAGTCAGAGAACCAGATGAAGAACCAGGAGCACCTGGTTAGTGTGTTAGCCAGTGTGATTAGACACTGACACTTAAAAAACTGCAATAATGTGTGTACTGATGCTTCAAATATGATGTTCTTTTAGGCCACAGAGCTGGCTGACCTGACTTCCAAGATTTCCCTGCTGGAGGATGCCAAGAAGAAAAAGGAAGAAGAAGCATTAGAGTGGCAGCAGAAGGTGTGGCTTGACTTTTCCGTAGTTTGCTATTCAAAACTGATAACATAAAAATATGGCAATATGCCAATAGTGGAACAGGCAAGAAAATGCTGTCTATATAGAAAACATGTTAACAGATACTTGCATATGCAGTTGCAGAACTCAGTTTGTTCTTCCTGGTTTTCTAGTTAAAACAAAAAACAAAAAAAAGGAAACTTGTGCTTTACTGCCATCTTGTGGTGAGAACTGATCTTTTGTGGTTCTGTAACTAGGACACTTTCACTCATTTCTATGAAGACAGAAAAATATTATTTTAGTAATTTTGGAAATGTAATTGGAAAAGCAAAAAAAATGGATGGACAAAAAGTGAAAGGAAGAAGAAAAGATTAAACTGTTAGACTTAAAAGCCTTTTTGTTCATTGATAATCGAAGTCAGTGTGACTATGGCAGGAAGAAGTTAATCAGAGTTCTGCTGGTCACATCGCCCCTCCTCTGTGACATAGTCAGGACAGGCATTCCTGGGGTCTTTTTGTTGTGTGGGTTTGGGGGAGGGTTAAACTCTCCCAGCCTGCCTCTTGTCTTTTTTGGTAAAAAAAATCCTGCGTGCCAGCCCTTTCTCTTTTTTCTTTTTCTTTTTTTTAGCCCATGTGACTCATGGTGTTTGTAGTGATGATGGATGTCTTTGTGTGAGGGAAATCCTGTTCACCTTTTTTAAACCATTGTGATTTTCTGCCTTGGAAAAACCAGTTGTGCTAACTGGTGGTTTCAGTATTGTGTGAATTTTTGGAAAAAATAGTAGTTGAAATTCCAGTCTTACTCATAGCTGGTTTTTGACTCATAGCGCCTCGGGCAAGAAGCACTCGGTTTTATATTGAATTTCCTGAAGGGATTTCCTAATAAAAATATCCAAGATATATAGCTTGGGTGGAGAGAAACCAAAACAGGAAACCAAGAGCCTGGCTATGGGTCATGTAGCATAGGTCTGCCTGTGCATTTCATCTCTACTGCATGCTGTAGGAAAAATGGCAATACAGAAATATCAGTTAAGCTCCCCCCACTTTTGTCATTTTCATTAGACATTAAATAAGGGTAATTTCTAAAACACCTCACTTTTACTTCTATATTTGCTCAGGCTACGACAGTGCAGGAGGACCTGGAAAAGACCAAAGAAGAGCTTAAAAACAAAGTGATGGTACCTCAGGAGCCCCTAAACGCAGAGAACGAGCATGATGAGAATGACGAGAGCAGCGCCGAAGCCAGTGCCGAGTTAACAGCTGCTGCCACGTACAAGGACCGCAGCGAGGAGGAGAGAATGACTGAAGCTGAGAAGAACGAACGCTTACAGAAACATCTACTTGTAAGTCCTTGGAATTTTTTTTAATAAACATTAAAACAATACAAATAATAAAGTGACAAAGTAAACGTTGCTCAAATAAAGTTGGTAGGCTGCCACTGTTTTTTGTCTCGCTTCACTCTGGGACTGTAAGAGAAACATGACACACAAATAATTAGATTTTCCTGTTAATGTAGAACATTTGGAAGCCAAGTTAGCTTTTACGCTAACTGTTTAATGCTTCGGTTTTGTTGAAATGGGAGCTTTACTGGCCTCTTGAACTTCCTCCCAAAGTGCTGTTCAGTGTTGTGAATGCCAAATACTTCAGCTGCTAGTGTGGGGAGGGGCTGCGTGCCTGCTTGTCTGTATTTGTGACGCATTAAAGGGAAAGCAGTGCTGTGTGAAGTTGTGTGTCAGATTGAGAAGGCGAAGCCAACACTTTTGGTACTGATACTGTTGCAAATGAGTATTTAATCCAGTATTTTCTAGTGTTGATTAGTATCTAAGTATTTTTTTGGTTGTTTCTTTGACTACTGTTGACACAATTTTAAGTAGCTTTAGTCAACTAAAAATAAAGAATGTGCATAATTAAGTCATGCTACTAAAGCAGTCAGATGACTGTATGTAGATACGTGTATGTGTCATACAGCTTCATTATTACAGTCAGATGTAAATATTTCATATATTTTTACCCTTAAAAATCGTGATTCATACCTGATTCAAATAGATTCAAACCAGTTTGTCCTGCACAGCAGTCTTCCCAGGGTGGTCTGCTGTTTTTGAATGTTCAGCCAAAGTCCACTTCTGACCACAGTGGTTCTGCATTTTATCGTGGAGTTGTAAACTTGTGAACTTGAGAATAAACATCAACTTCTGTAGAACCCAGAAAACAAGTAGCAAGGAAGGGAGTCCACAGTGTCGGAGCCTGAAGGTATCAGAGCAGGAGGGAAACTAGGAGCATGCTTCTCATTATTTTTAACTTTGATGGGGTTGAGCACTGGGAATTTGGTCACTCAGGGTCTGACAGATGCTGATTTCTACCATAACAATCTGAGATGTCTGTGGGAGCATGTTTAGAGAAATGCACTCATGGTTGCACTGTCTGATGGTGCCATGAGGCTAAAACAGGGATCAAAACATGCTGACAGAGGTGGCCTGCAGAAGGAAATGGGAGGATATAAATCAAATATAATTCTTTTTGATATTTTATTGGCAAAGTGAAGGAACATTATGATTACATCTCGTAAGAACACACAGTCAGCTAGGGATTCTTGTTTTAAAGTAGAATAATGAGGTTGATCCAGGTAAGAGTAATCCCCTCATTTAAGTCTGAATCCCTTTGAAAAACAGGTTTTAAAAAGCAGAAATAAGTGAGTAGAATGTCAGTTTTGAGCCAATTAAGTGACTCACTGGTTGGTGCAAGAATATGGGTAAAACACCATGACATTACACAACGAGTCGCACATGTTAACTGTAATTTTATAATACTTGTAACCTTCTTTCCAGGCTCTAAGCTCAGAGCTGGCCAACGCCCGGGATGAGAGCAAGAAAACGGCAAATGACATCATTCATGCAGACAACATGCGAGCAGGACGTGACAAGTACAAGACCCTCAGGCAGATCCGGTCAGGAAACACCAAACAGCGTATCGATGAGTTTGAATGCATGTGATGTCTGCATTCACCAACGCAAAAGCCCACAGAGCTGGGCCTTTCTGCCTGGACTGCAGTCCTGCCTCACTTTAGCTGTTTTCTCTGTACCCAAATAAAGTCAGATCCACCAAATGACGTTGCTGCAAAAGCACAGCATGTTGTACAAATGTGGATCTGGAAGGTTCTGTTTGTTACCATTTCTTACTTTGAATTTTAGACAAGTCACTGGTTGAAAAGGGACATACTGTATTTTATTAGTACATTCCTCACTAGGGGTATGTGTAGCATATTAGTAACGGGCTCACGCCTCATTTCATGACACATTGAGCAAGCAACTTTTAGTTTGTTTTATCTCTTTCACATTTTTATATCATCACTTCTAAATAAAAGCTGTAGAAATCCATTTAATTTTGTGCCATTCACAAATCCAAATTGTGCCATAAGCCATTTGCACTTGATTCTTTACAGCAAGCTGGATATTTTTAATTTTTTTTTTAGAAATAATGCTTTTCTGCAGTTTAAAATTAACTGCACTGCAATCTATACGAGCAAATGCAAATAATATGAATAAATTGTTTGTATGGAACAAAAAACAGCAGCAGTATTATTAATATTTTTATTATTATTATTATTATTATTATGATTTTGAAAATTCACAGTTTATTTACTAATTTTACTGCGCTCAGAATCATCCAGCAGTTAAAAGTCACAGTATTTACAGCCTACTGGCAATGTGATATGAAGGATCTAAGGATTTTTGTCTTTTTTTTGGCATTTTCAGTTCTACACTTTCAGCTGTGTGGCTGAAAGTGTAGAACTTGCTGTTGAAGCTTAAGCAAACAAATGTCTAACTGTGCCTAGAGACGGAATAAACTTGGTATGTCATTTGCAAATCTCATATGTTGTAACAATCCAGTTGTTTGAAGAATCCAAATTTAGTTTAACATATACGCTGCAACTTGTTTTTTCCTCATGCTCAGACATCAAAAGAGAAGGTAGCACTGATATGCACATCTACATATGCTGACCTACATATGCTGAAGAAAGAAGCAAGGCTGAAATTTGACCTGCAAATTAAATCTGATTGAAATTTGTAGAAATTATCAGCTGCATTTAACCATTAAAATATTTTTTTAACCATCATCATCAAGTCTTTGCTCTTTTACTTATCACTGAGGATGTTTTTGGTTATTATAGTGATTATTGTTTTACCCAGTACAGCAATGGTAATTGTAACTTGTGAAGTTGGCTTCTATTGTTAAACACATAGTCATCTGTAAAGGTGAAAGCTGTAGTTTAATCTTAAAACAAGTAATGCGTAAAATAAAACAATTTCGTCAGACATGCACTGGAAAAATCAGTTTACCTTTTTACAAGTGAGTCAAATTATACTGTCCCACATGGGCACATTCTCCTAAGCATGCATTTTTGATATACTGTATGTATTTAATGACATTTGTGTGTTTTTGTATTTGGGATTTTTCAAATGTGATACAATTATGTAAGGTCTAAGAGAGACACACCTTAGGATATTTTTGTAATGTAGAAAACTAGGAGTACTTGTCAACAATACCTGTTTTCAAAGGAACAACATTTTTTAAAGACAGCGTTTCGTAAGTGGAAGAACCAGATGGTACAGGACATTCTTTTAAGGGTGTGTTAAACCATTCAACCTTTTTTTTTTTTTTTAGAAATTAGTATTTGATTTCTTTTTCACATTTCAAATTAAGCCCAAATTTATTTTAGTGATAAATATTTCTGATTATTTTATTTTGATGTCTTTTATTGAAAGAAAAAAAGACATTTTGATCAGCAGTGTAGTTTTACTTGTTTTATGTGCCATGAAAACAGATCAAAGGATTGCTGCTACAGATTCCTTTACATGCCTTGAATAGTAACTTTTGTGATCCTTGCAGTTTGTGTTTTACCCCAAAGTTTGGTGTTAGCAGCCTAATTTGAAATTTAGTCGTCATAGGTGATAACTCATTAAAAGATGCTTGTCTTGTCTCAAAAAGGAAAATAATGTTGACTTATAAAACCATTGACAGACAGTGCCTTGCCCAGTTTGTTCATGAGATCTTGCTGCTTAAAGTCTTCCTTTCACCAATAAATGAAATTTAGAATAAAGGTTTCTGTCTTCTTGTGTTGTCATTTTTCCTTTTAAATGTTTAAGATAAGATAAGATAAGATAACCTTTATTAGTCCCACACGTGGGAAATTTGTTTTGTCACAGCAGGAAGTGGACAGTGCAAAAGTTATGAAGCAAAAATTAGAATAAAATAAGAATAAATACAGTATACAACTGTACAGAATAGAATAAAATAAAATACTATATACAGTAGAATAAAATAGAATAAAATATGCAATAAGATAAAAATAGAATACAAGTGCTATATACAACTCAGTAAAAATACAACGATGCCAGAAAAGATTATTGCACATGTGTGGATGTGTGTGTTGATCAGTTGGAGTCTTTGTTGTGCAGTCTGACAGCAGTGGGGAGGAAAGACCTGCGAAATCTCTCCGTCCCACACCGTGGGTGCCGCAGTCTCCCACTGAAGGAGCTGCTCAGTGCTGTCACAGTCTCATGCATGGGGTGGGAGATGTTGTCCAACAGTGATGACAGCTTAGCCACCATTCTCCTGTCACTCACCACCTCCACTGGGTCCAGAGGGCATCCTAGAACAGAGCTGGCCCTGCGGATCAGCCTGTTCAGTCTCTTCCTGTCCCCAGCAGAGATGCTGCCGCCCCAGCAGACCACACCATAAAAGATGGCTGAGGCCACCACAGAGTCATAGAAGGTCTTCAGGAGTGGGCCCTCCACTCCAAACGACCTGAGTCTCCGCAGCAGGTACAGTCTGCTCTGCCCTTTCCTGTAGAGGGCGTCTGAGTTATGAGTCCAGTCCAGTTTGCTGTTCAGATGAACACCAAGGTACCTGTAGCTGTCCACAGCCTCAATGTCCATACCTTGGATGTTCAGTGGTTGCAGTGGAGGATGTTTGTGCCTGCGGAAGTCTACCACCAGCTCCTTTGTTTTACTGGCATTGATCTGGAGGTAGTTCAGCTGGCACCAGTCCACAAAGTCCTGAGTCAGTCCTCTGTACTCCTTGTCATCCCCATCAGTGATGAGGCCGACTATAGCAGAGTCATCAGAGAACTTCTGCAGGAAGCACTGGGTGGAGTTGTGGGAGAAGTCTGCAGTGTAGATGGTGAAGAGGAACGGAGCCAGAACCGTTCCCTGTGGGGCCCCCGTACTGCAGACGACCCTGTCCGACACACAGCCCTGAGTCCTCACATACTGTGGTCGGTCGGTGAGGTAGTCCAAAATCCAGGTAGTGAGGTGATGGTCCACTCCAGAGTTCTCCAGCTTGTCCTTCAGAACCGAGGGAAGAATAGTGTTGAAGGCACTGGAGAAATCAAAGAACATGATTCTCACAGTGCTTCCAGCGGTCTCCAGGTGAGTGAGGGAACGATGTAGGAGGTGAATGACGGCATCATCCGCTCCAATGCCAGGCTGGTAGGCAAACTGAAGTGGATCCAGTGATGAGCTCACAAGGCGCCGAAGCTGAGCCAGGACCAGCCGCTCCAGGGTCTTCATCAGGTGGGATGTCAGAGCCACCGGCCTGTAGCTGTTGAGGTCCTTGGGGCGTGAAGTCTTTGGCACTGGTACAACACAGGAGGTTTTCCAGAGCTGTGGGACTCTTCCCAGCCTCAGGCTCAGGTTGAAGAGGTGCTCCATCACACCACACAGTTGGTCCGCGCAGGACCTGACGACCCTTGAGCTGATGCCATCTGGACCCGCTGCCTTCTTGGCTTTAATCCTCCTCAGTTCCCTCCTAACCTGGGTGGTTGAGAGAGACAGGCTGGAGCCTTGTGTTGATTGTGTATTGGATGCTGTTGTTGGGGGTGGGGAGGAGTGAGCAGGGTGAATAGAGGAGGTGTGAGGTGTCTGAGGTGTCAGAGGTGGAACAGCGCCGGAAGTATCTTTAGTGTATCTTTAAACCGAATGCAATTCATTATATATAAAAAAGTACAAAGGAATAAAACAAAAAGACAGTAAGTCTCAAGTGTGTCCACAAGGTGGCTTACAAACTGTGAGTTTCAGCCACGTCACCGTTCTGCACCAAGGGTGACATGGCAACAGTTCGAAAAGGATTCATTTTGTTCACACAAATTTTAGTGAAACATTTGATTACTGGATTATTATAAAGATCACATGAGTCTGTTTACATATCTGCACAATATGTTTAAATAATTAAAGAACTGTGTCTTTAAACCAGAAGATTCTGGAGGTTATTATTTAATTTTTCACTCGCTGAAATGTTTCCAAGAGTTGATTTTTACTGCTTAAAATAAAAAAGACTCAAATGCCACGTGTCACAAATTCAACTTGGAGCATTCAGGCAAGCAAATAAACACCAATTTGCAGTTTCAACCTTTGAATGTGTGTGCAGAGTGCAGGAGGCACCTGTCTCCTCAATTAAATGTCTCCTTTTTAAATTTTCGATTAAAATAAAACATTTCAAAAGAGCACATTTCCGGAGATGTGAGATCCTGCTGCCGGAGAGCAGCATTTAACATTTTGTTTCAAATGTGATAATCATTTGATAACCATGTGACAACTCAATACATTTTAATATATACAAGAAATCCAAATTCTACCAGTTGTAGTAGTATTGTTATAGTACTCTACACCAATGCTGATTTTTGGTAGATCACTAAATATTTCACAAAATAAATGAAGGTAACCTAATTTTCTGTTATTTTTGCAATAGGAAATTGAACAACTCTAAACACCAAAGGGAGGTGCTGTTTTTTTATCTCCAACTTCCCCTATATGTGGTATTAGTGGCCTACAGTGGGTGTTGAAATGGTTCACACACTGAACTGCCACTTAGAGATAAGATGCAATGACTCTTCCTGTATGAACAAAGCTCCTAGAATGTACTTTAGTGTTTTGCACAAAATGACTCATGAGAAGCTGTTAGCTCTTCTTCTTTTCTCGACATCATTCTTCTTCTTTCCTTCTGTCAGAAGGAAACTTTTAACTACAGCACAACACCCTCTAAGCTACGAGGTGCTCCAAATCCCATTAAAGTAGTTTGCTTGTTGAATAATGACTGAAATTTGTAATCATTTTGTGGCGCTGGTGACTCATGAAAAAAAAATGCAGAAGAACTGCCACCTGTGCACAGCTTGAGAGGGAAAATAGAAAGTATTTAAAAGGGCCGAGGCTACTTATAAAACCATTTTATTTGCTGATTTCAGGTTACAAGAATCTCTCGATTTCTTTTTAACACTGGATAAAAATGTGCTCTACAACCACATTGTAGAGCTTAATTTGTGGTGTTGTTCTTTGCAACTATAGCATCATTATAGATTTTTCTGAGCATTACTCTGCTGCTTTTATTTGATGTAGGAGGTTTTGAAACAGCATTACAAAAGAAGCCATGCTCTAGTTTTGTACTCTGAGAGCTTTGGGCATTTAACTGTAAGCGACGCTTCATACTTTGAAATACAGGCCTAACAGGAAACTTCACTTCACTTACATATTCATGTCATGTCTGCATCTGCATACAATGTGCTGTATGTTTACTGTATGAATGATATAAACTTGCTGGCCACTTTTCTAGGCACGCATGTTTGACTGCTTGTCAATACAAGTGTCTGATCAGTCAATCACATGGTGCCAACACATTGCATTGATGCTCAGCTGGTGAAATTCAAACTGAGCATCAGAATGGGAAAGAAAGATGATTTATCAAATTAAGTGACAGGTGAGTGCAACCAAGTGACCCGTGACATTCAAATGGAATTAACTGATCCTTACTGTGCATTTTGAGATACTCAAAAGTAATTTGACAAATGAATCATTTTAAATATAATGATTGTTTTTAGCAGATCAATAAAAAAGTTGTGGATGCTGCATGTGCTCCCTTGGGTTGGTCTGCCAGGCTTTTAATGCAGCCACCTTCGGATGCTGCTTGTTTATGGGTCTTTCTCATGCTCAGCTTTGTGTAACCAGTAGTTTGCTCCTTGTTGTAAACCCTCTGTATGTCCACTGATGAAGGTGTCTCCTGATTGTAGACCTTTGACAATACTTGTCTATGTGTTGTGAGATGGGTTTTCCTACCCCACCTCTGGCGCCGGTGCCCACCTCTCAATTTTAAATCCATGTAGACATTGAGGATTCTCGGGAGGGGCCGTGCTAACACCTGCTGCTCTCTGGCAGCAGCACCATGCCCTCCCGTGTTTTAAATGCACTTTAGAACAACACGCAGCAACACTACACATGAGCGGGAGGAGGGAGGTATGGGGTCTTCACACACCCCCGTTCTCTGCTGGCCATCGGGGCGGGGGGGCTGGGAGGAGGTGTTGGCCGTCCGATTGGCCTCCCTGCTGCTGCGGAGCCTGGGGCGGTCTGCTTGCCTCCACCCCGGGGGAAAGGGTAACATCTCTTGGGTCTAGGTGCCGTTTCCCCCTCTGGGGGTGAGGGTACCTGGACCCGGGGTATAGAGTATGTTTGGGGAGTGTGATTGTGTGTACATGTCCATTTATGTCTATCCTTATGTTGGGTGAGTGCTGAGTGTTTGTATATGTGTGCATGAGGGTGGGAATGCATGTTTGTGTCTGTGTGTGCCTGTTTGTCTGTGACTATATGTCAGGTCGGGTCTTAGACTCCACCTCTCTAGGAACTCCCAGGCGTTCCAAAGTATGGAGGCGTATCTCCCCTCACCACACTCCCTGCCGGTGACTGATGCCCTCAGGGGTCGGTGCGTTGGTGGTTCTTGGTGTCCAGGGCTGGGCGCTCAGGTATGTACCAGCTCACTCCCGGTGGTTACTTGCGGGGCCTGGCGCCTGTTGCTCGGTCAGGCCTCTTCCGGGGCGTGGGGGGCCCTCGGGCCTCTGGGCCTGCGGCTCGGTTCACTCTGGCACAGCTGGCTGCCGGCAGAGCCGGCGGGCACACCAGTGCAGCCCCCTCTGGCTTCTGCTCTGTGGCTACTGGGTGACCCCTCGTCTGGGGCTCTCCTCAGCTCTTCCCAGGAGGGTGGCACGGATGCCTCTCCGGTGGTCCTCCTTGGGCTCTCGCACTCTGGGGCCTCTGGATGTCTGGAGCCTGGATCTCCTCCATGCCTGCTTCATGCCCTGGGGGACGGGGCTATGGCCCTCTACACCCTCTAGCAGACCGTTACATGGGGAAACCTTTTGAATACAAGCGCGCTGATCCACACAGGTGTGCACACGGGTGTTCACTGTTCATAGACATAAACTACACCTTTCTTGGCTGCTACTTCAAAGCACGTTGTGTGTCCTGCGTGCTGCACAACAACATTCAATATTTAGTATTTACTGCTGTTTACACTTAGCTAGATTAATGCGATGGTGTTGTGTTTAGTATGTTGCTTTGTTTTTTTTTATTGTTTTCTCTTCTTTTTCTCTCAACAGGTGATCCAGGAGATTTTTTTTTCTTTCTCTTTTTAAGTGCCCTTTCTCACTGTCCCTCTTCCCTTCTGTTTTTCTTTTCCTTCATCTTTCTTTCTCCCTTTCCTATCCCCCAGTCATGTCTGTCCCATCTGTAACATCTGAAAATAAAATAAAATAAATAATAACAACAAAGGTCGATCAAATGGACCAATACGGCAAGGCCGTGATGATCCATTTGGCAAAGTAAATCCATTGGGTATCCTTGTTGGTCTTCAGACAACAATTCTGACGGCTAAAGAACCAAATGGGACAGGCAAAAAAAAGAGATGGGTTTTCCTACCTGAGAAAAAAGTTCAGCAAACATCCACTTTAGTGAACAGCGCATTCATTAATTTTAAGAATGACCCAGATTTGGCCAATTTTGTTTTTAGGTTTATTTTTATTTTTACCATAATAATGACCTACTTCACTTACATCAACATATATTTAGGGACTTGTATTGAGAGTTACAGTGAAGAGCTACCAAATGTAAGACAACACTTTGAATGAACCTGATCATTCTTCTGTTTAATTTGTGATGTATAGAGGCAAAATTGTCTGAAAACTTGTGAACCTAACTGCATTGAAAAGGGAAAAAGCCTACAATATTAGTGAGAGAAGCCATAAACATGACAAAGAGCCAAAAAGGTTTCTCTGGCCTGCTCAGATCCCAGTGTGATTGGGCATCAATGTGCTCAAGTGCTTATAGGACCCAAAAGATCTACAGCCAGTGTCCAAGTGCCAAACAGGATGTGCTATACCAGACCTTGTCATTTATCTTTGATTATAGGGGATTAGTTTAATTTAAAGGTTAAAAGATTCAAGTTTAGGCCTTTTCCCTCTCGAGCTGTGCCTCATCCAAACCATCCAAATTTGAATCGTCCAAACTGTTTCTTTACTCTTTGCCTGTGACCTTGATGTTGCAGATTATGCCGCTACAGTGAACTGTGATGAGGCTCCATGAGAACAGCAGTTCATTCTGCAGTCCCCACTGAACAGCCAGTATTCAGTATGTTCAGTGTTCACTCAGTGTCTTACGGAAGTTCACCATACAGTATAGTTGTATCTATATAGGGAAGTCTAGCAACTGATTCATGGTCATTGGTCCAGAGTAACATGAGGAAGTTACACAGCACAAGTGCGTGGCACATTCTAGTCGTTGTGAAAATTTGGCGGTAATGTGAAACAGTATGGCAATAAAAAGTATCGTTTTAGCTGTCTGGCAGCATTAGTACTGGTGGAAACAGACAAATGAATAAGCCCTCAATCAACCGTGTGGCTTTAACACTTTTCCTGGAAGGGGAAGATGAGGGCCAGTGTAGAGAAATCATGTGAGAGATGATGTTTTTGATTAAAGTGATGACAGTGAAGTGTGATATAAAACAAAGTAAAATAAATGATGATGTCCTCGTGGTCTAATTGTGCAACTCTTTTCTGAAATAAAACCATGAAACAGTATCTACACTTTGCACAAACTGGTGTGAAAGTGTTATTAATTAGGTCTCACATGAGAGGTCGCTACTTCCTAGAATTGTAATGCTCTGAGCCTCTGTGCATGCTGATGTAGGAGCTTTACTGATGCAGGCATCAAGAAACCATAAGTGCGACAAAAGCTGAACAAAACTGTTGAATATGGCTCAGGAAACCATAAGTTGTGAGCCATTTAAGCCTTCAACAGCATTTCACAACATGACATGTTGACACTTTATTTCCCCACATTTCCTGAGAGCTAGCTTTGCAGTTATCTTCCTTGTTTTGACTTCCTCTTTGACGCGCTGAAGTGCTTTGGTCAAACGAGCTGTCTTGTGCACAGTGCCATCATTGTGAAGGAGAGGAAAGAAGAGTGCTGCTCTTGGACTCTCGTCTGCAACAGGTAACACACGCATTTGCATGAAGTTTCTGAAACAATACCAAGGAAACCTCTTTATGCAATCAGATTAATACATACTTGGTGTGCTTTGTTAGGTTTTTGATCATGTTTTTTAAAGTGGTCCTGATGCCTTGTTCATTGAATCTACAGAGCCAGAGTCTTTGGTACTGCATGAGATCAGGCCCCCCACTTAGTGTATTTGACAAGCTGAGTTGGACACTCTGTATCAGTGAGTGTCAGTTTGTCAAATACCCCAAGTGAGGTGTCACTTGTCTACAAGTTAAGATCACCCCATAAGCTGATGCGCCAACTCCACGGGGTGCTCTGCTAACCCAATAGAAGTTGAGAACTCCAAGGTAACGGGCATAAAACACATTGCCTGTAAAGGTTTTGAGCTGTTAAAGTGTTAAATTAATAATAATGAAAGTAAAATGTTTAGGTACTGCATCATCTTTGCTGCTCTAGTAATTCATATGCAAGCTAATGGTTTACTTAAAAGTCGTTTAATAATCTTACTTGTATCAAATAGGCTCTGTTTCTATCTTATTTGCATCATGAAGGCTTCATAACAATGTTCAGACAGACAGACAATTTTTCTGGTTTTACTCGGTTCAGCTATCATTACACAAAAGTATATATGTGATCAGTTTCTCTCAGTTTCATAAACTATTTTGTTTAGCGTCAGAGAAGCTGCCCTCTCTGTGTCCGCATGTGGGGCCACATGTCTTTTCAGTTTCACATGTGACATACAGAAGGGAAGAGAATGGTGTTCTCTGAATTTGTGTTATGATAACATAATCTGCTCAAGTGCATGAGAAATATATAATAAAGGCAAATGATGCGCGCGTGTTTGTGTGGTTTTTTTTTTTACTACTCCAAATCTGTGATCTTTAACGTGTCATATTTATGTAGTCTGTATTAGTGCTGCAGTGGAAGCTGTCAGTAGTCAGTAGTCCAACTGACTACTAAATGAAGACACTTATCAGACTAGCTTGTATTTCCTGTTCCTCTAGCCACATGGTACAGCCTATAGGTATAAGAAAACATGTGGATGTCTGTTTCAAATAGTAATGAATAGCTGTTTCCAACCTCTGTTTCAAAAGAACAAAGAAATAGGCACCAAATAAGGCTTTTATCTTGTAAATATCATTTAAAAGGCCTATATTACTCAATTTCGTAGGTCATGCGTATAAGCCTTTTAGTACTATCACTGTATTTCATCTATTTCAAATGACATTGCATAAAGGGCTAGTTACACATGGTGCAAGTCACATGAACTCTGCCTTGGCTGCAGAAATGAAAGCTATTTGCACTGCAGTTGTGGTTTGCATCAGCAATGAACGGTCATACACACTTTAATTTATTGAGTGTAGATGATGCAGCGTTGTCTTTTAAGAAGACAATGTTATGCAGGCAGATGGTCCCGATCTAGTTGTTAATGGCACTCCCATGTGCAGTGAAGTCAGCTGGCTAGATCCTGCGTCTTTGAATTAGAGTCATTAAAAAGTGTTTTACATTGTGACCAACTGAAGTAGCTCAGATTACTTTTTCTGAGGTTTGTCCAAATGTCAAGCTGTACTGAGCATTGAGCCTTGTCTAGCCTCACAGACTGCTGGAAATATTCTTAAATGAACATTTGTCTGGACTGGTACATCAACACATGTTTCAGAGCCACCCGAACAGCTCCGAGTCACTAATACGATCCTTTATATTCATACAAAAGGATCAGTTCCTCATTAAATACAAGCCCATGTCATCAAAAACTGCTGTGCACTGAGGCTGTTGGTAAAGCAATCTGCTATCTTAAGCTGAGTTCACTATATGGCAGAAATAGACCTCTGATAAGCCTGTCAAATCATAAATTGCATAATTTCTGATAACAAGAACTGCAGACACAGTCTAACCATCTCCTCTGTGAGAGACAGCTGGTTATATATAGGCATGCATTTTTAACTAGATGTTGCAACACACACTTCAAAAATCTGTCTATATCCAGTGGATTCACCTCACACTTCATCCTATGAAAAAAAATATCAGGTGATATAAAAAAGAATTCATTCCAAGTTTGCCTTTACATGGCACAAATGATATTTAATTTGACCTACATTTGTTTCTTTTCCATTTTTCTTTAGTTTATCTGTATTTCCTGTGTTTTTTGCTTGGTTATGTTTTGCTGCTGTAATGACGCTTGTCCAGTAAGTGGTGCTGAAGCTGTATTCTTTAGTTTGGACAGGATAAAATGATGAATGAAGAGGAGATAAAATTGTATTCAGTAATAATTGATTTATTTCTATAAATGCCATTTCAAAATGCTAACATCCCCCTATTTGCATTGTACTTGCACATGTCTTTGTTTTACAGAGTGCGAATTTCTCTTTAAAGAGCATCAGAGTTTGATAAGACCAAACAAAAATGCTACCTACAAATTCAACTACATGAAAGTTAATATATGACAAAATGCAGGTCCTTCCTCCCTGCAGCTGTCAGACTGTACAATCAGAACTGCTCCCAACAAACATACATGTTTGCATCTGTGCTGTAACTGCAATAAGTTAATCAACCGATTCGCACTACAACCTGGTTTGCCTCTTATCTGTAGTTATTTTTATTTAATTTAATAACTGTACAGTACTCTGTTTATAGTAACCATTGTCCTTAATGTAAATATGTAAGAAAAATTGTGTATGTTTCTGTTCTGTGCCCTGTGTACTGTTTGTTTGTATATGTGTCTTTCTAGCTGCTGTTACAACCAAATTTCCCCTTGTGGGACGATTAAAGGATTATTCTATGAATTAAACTGCTTGTTTTCTTTTATAATTCTATTTAATGTTACTTTTTCTTCATTCCTGGTTCATTTTCCTACCAGTGGTGAATAAATGTGCCACCTGTCACTAATCAGCCAGTGAATTGTCTGTGCTCTGTCACCCTTTGTTCTTTGCCTCATTGTTTTTGAACTTGGAGTAAAAAGCTTTCCAGCATTTCTTTCAAACACAATGTCTAAATAATTCAAGTTCCAAGTTTTGCAAGTCTTGTAAATCGCTCCCTCATCTATCCCCCCCTCCAGTACATTTCCTTTGCTTGTTTTTTGGCTTCTTCCTTTATACTGTTCCATCTTGGATTGTCTTTCCACACTCACTGTTTTCTTGTGTACTGCTGGCAGTCTCAGAAAAGACCTTTGTATTTTGGATTTTATCCTGCCTCCAGTGTGCTTGGGTGCTGTCCTCTTTATCACCACATATTAGAGATGTTCTTGTTGTAGCATTGTTGCTAAATGCTATGAAGCAAGTTTTATGTTTGCTTCATGCAACACCTCCCTTGATTCATAATAACGTAGGCATGATTAGTAAATAGAGTTTTTTGACTTTTATCTTTGCCAGCCTTTCTTCAAGTATCCTTTTATAGTATCCTTTGAGTCAAGGGCGTAGATTTGGTTTTGGCATTGGTGGGGACGGATGATTCAACCACCGAACCCTGCCCTGTTTCTTTTTTTTTTTTTTTTCCTTTTTGTTTTTGCTTCTTAATAAAAAAGAGGAGAAATATACTTGCCTACATATGCTATTCTACATCCTTTTAAACCATTTAAAATCACAATTCATAGTTTTATATGTGAATTATATAATGTTAAATTACTATTAAACAAATGACTGACTAAGTATTTTAGGCTTTAGTTTACTTCAGCCATATTCCATATAAATCAGGTGTCATACAAAAATAAAAATAGCTTCAAATACAGTCATGACAATAAAAGAATATGACTTTAAGGACTTAACAACATTACTTCAGTTATAGTACACCAACATCTCTGATACATTAGCACTAAGGGAACACTGAATGACCTGGTGGATTTTGTCCATCTAAGATTACCACAAAGTAAAAGATCTCTCAGCAAAATCATGCAACAGTTTAGGCACACTGTTGCCCCTGTCAAATCAGTGAGCTGGGACTTCTTATTCTAAACGTGAACTACTGTTACAGCAACAGACATGGACTACTGGTGCCCCACACAACAACTCAATGTCCAGTATGTGAAGGAGCCAAACGCATGCCTTCTCCTCTTGTTAACTGAGATAAATTGCTGGGATATTTATTTTACATCTATACTGTCCAGTCTCTCCTGGTGAACATGGCATACAGCAGCATTGTTTAATCTCATTTGAGTCACTGTTAACCTTAGCCATGTTTTTAGTCTTCTGAGAGCACTGAAGCTTCTTTCATCCTCAGTACATGCGTTTTATCCTCAGATTAAAATTATTATTCTGTGCTTGATGTGCCTCACCTTTGGCCCTGGCTCTTCCCCTCTGACTGCACTAGGACATATTGCCACCTGATAAAATAACACATTGATTCGTGCCATATAAAAAGTGAGACATGTCAATTCAGATTCTTTGTCAAATATACACTAATGAATCAATTTACATCAGCAGCCTAACAATTGTCATGATAATAAATACTAGTTAATCTATAGCACCAAAACATCAGTCAGTCACCTGTGACCTCGCCTCTTTACCTCTGTCTGAGCTACAACATGGCAGAGCTGCCTCTGTCACCTGATAAATAACAGTGAGACATTCCACATACATGCAGTCACACATGTGCTTCAAATACAGTAATGAACCAACAAGTCATCATCCAATTCCACCTGTGATCTTGTATCACCATCACTCTCTGAGCTTTGTGTTAGTTCTTCTGTCATCTGACAAATAGGACATACATGACAATAAGAATAAAATGTGTAGCTGCTTCAGTGTTTCTGTCAGTTTGTGCAGATCTTGACTCATCAGTAATGTTTGTAGGGTGGGTGCATTTTTAAAACAATTTGTGCAAACTGCACTACAAGTTGAAATATTTGCAAAATCACGACTACCTCATGATATATTGTCTCAAAAATGAACCCTATGAATATGTCAGCACCATTAGGATGAAATTATTGTGTCACCAACATTTTAACGTTAAACATATAATTTTAACAGCCTCTGTAAACTAATATCCTGGCTTGCTCGAGGCTGCCGTTTTCTCTGACAGTTTCAATCAAAATTAGAAATGCTGCTAATAGTGCTGCCTGTTGTGCAGTTAGTTTCCAAAACACGTTATTCATGGTTACATACAATTTTAGACTGATGTGGGCCAAAGCCTAGCATAGCCTGTAACGTTATTATGACGGACACATTTTATGAGTGAACTTGACTTTAAGTGACTTACAGGTTTCTTTGATAAATACTTTCTTATATTCAGGTTCTTCCTTTTTGCTGCCATCCTCCTCTCCTCCTTGCAGGTCCTCGCAGCGCAGGCTTGCCGCTGCTAAAACTAAACAGAGCTCCCTGAAAGGCACAGCCAATCACATTGGCCATATTTGTCACATGAGGTAGAGAACGTAATTTAACTCTTTCTGCACCGCTGGGTGAATGAGATGTTGACAGATCGGGGTTTTTCTTCTTTCTATCGGGTTTGTTTTTCTTTACTCGAAGAGATCAAATTATTGGTGGGGACAATTCAATAATCGCTGGATATTGGTGGGGACGTGTCCCTTCCGTCCATGCCAAATCTACGCCCTTGCTTTGAGTACTGTGAGAAGTAACCGTGTGTGTAATGGTTGCTGCTATAACTGTTTGTTTATTTGTAAAGCCAATGCATACAGTATGTGGCATGTACAGATTGTCCATACATGTAAAGTAGATGCTAGGGCAGCACCAAAGCTTTGGTTCCTTCTCCTGCAGTACAGCAGCATTTCACTGATCTAAAACCTTAGAAAAGAGCCTAACATATTTTTCACGTTTTTCATTATCGCGGAATGCACAAGCACATACACATACACTGTTGTTGCTTTCATGGTGCTCTCTGTCTGACTTGCCCTTTTGTATAACTTCTAAAACACTGTCTTCTCTGACAGGATCAACCAATAATCAATTTGGGTTTAAATTTTGATTTTCATTTTTGAATTTAAAAAACATTGCCATGCCAAACTTTCATGTTTAGAAACGTTATTCAGCAATAACCACAGAATGGAAGCTTCACTTTTGGTTTTCTGCTGCATCTTCCTTCAGTGTGCAAAAGCTCACTGAAAAATGTTAAATTGTTATTTCTCTTATTCTTTCTTCTGTTAAGTTTTCTACAGTTTATTTTCTCCTATCTATTCAATGCATCTGAGAAATAATACTTACCTCTTTAACATTTATGGATCCTCACTTCTTCAAAGGAATAGAAAAGGTGATAGAGAGAAGTAAGACAAAAGGGACAAGAAAGGAGAGAGCAGAGAGAAGAGCCGGAAGGGGGGCGCCCGATCTGGCTTCCCACACCTCCCCGCCTGATCGGGCTGTATGCTCTACCTCCCCACTGCCTCCCAGAAAAGGGAAAAAGAGCAGAGGGGAGAAGAGCAGAATATTTCTTTTCTCGCGCAGTTAGCTGACTGCCTTAGCTGCCCAAGTGATGTCAGCCCTTTTTAACCACAGCAAGTGACTGGTCCTCTCAGCAGTGTTAGCTAATTCTCTTATAGCCTGCCGTTGCGCCTGTCCTCTGATCCCAATCTCTTTAAGCAGTTTTGCTGTTGTACTGGCAACAAAGCCCCTGCATCCCACTTCCACTGGGCGCACCTTGATCTTCCAGTCTCTGTCCTCTGCCTCAGCTGCCAAGTCGGCATATCGCAGCTTCTGACGCTCAAATGCTTCCTCAATTGCTTCCTCCCATGATACCGTCAGCTCAATGATGTACGCAAGTTTTTGGGAGTTAGACCAAAGGACGAAGTCTGGTCGCAGAGTAGTCTGTACTCTGTGGGAAAAATTTGCCTCTGATCCAAGTCCACTTGCATCTGCCAATCCCTGACAACCTTCAGCGGGCCCAGGTCCGGGGTTGAGGGGCTTGCCCTCGACTTGTCTCCCTCCCAGACAAATGTTGATGAAAGCCGATGGATTTTCTTTTGCTCTCAACTTTCTCGGCTAGACACCTGAGGACCTGGTTGTGTCTCCATGTGTATTTGCTCTGAGTAAGTCTAGTCCTACAACCAAGGGCGTAGATTTGGCATGGACGGAAGGGACATGTCCCCACCAATATCCGGCGATTACTGAATTGTCCCCACCAATAATTTGATCTCTTCGAGTAAAGAAAAACAAAACTGATAGAAAGAAAAAAACGATCTGTCAACATCCCATTCACCTAGCGGTGCAGAAAGAGTTAAATTACGTTCTCTACTGGAGTCCTACCTCATGTGACAAATATATCCAATGTGATTGGCTGTGCCTTTCAGGGAGCTCTGTTCAGTTTTAGCAGCGGCAAGCCTTCGCTGCGAGGACCTGCAAGGAGGAGAGGAGGACGGCAGCAAAAAGGAAGAACCTGGATATAAGAAAGTATTTTTCAAAGAAACCTGTAAGTCACTTAAAGTCAAGTTCACTTGTTGAGCTAGTTAATAGGTATGCCCTCATTGTCATCTGTTGTGATTTTATTTTGAAAGGATGCTTCCTGTTATGCTGCGGAGTATACACGAGAGTTCAATAAACAAAGTCACCTTTTGGTGTGGATGTTCCGGTAAAAGCTGATGCCCCACGTGTGATTATTCCTCCGTCTAGATATTAAGTATTCATGCAGATTCTGTTGGAAGACCCATCTCTGCTAACAGGTTATGGGCCCAGGAAAATATTGAAGCTACGCCAGGGGAAAGTTTACCACCAGAAAAGTCGCAAAGTACAGCGTGTTCGGTGAGGACTAGCATGCTAAGTTAGCACCATGAGTAAGCGTGCCGGTGAACCCAGTGGCCGATGGGCAAGGTTGGTTTTTGACGGAGATGAGAAGAATTATGAACTGTGGGAGACAAAATATTTGGGACATCTTAGATTACAAGGTCTGAAAGACACAATATTGAAAAGTAATGACGAAGATGAGGACGACGAAGATAAGAATGCCCAGGCCTATGCAGAGTTAGTACAGTTCCTGGATGATAAGAGTTTATCGCTCGTGATGAGAGAAGCTGCCGATGATGGACGCGAGGCACTGAAAATTTTAAGAGACTATTATGCGGGAAAAGGTAAACCAAGAATTATCAGCTTTTATACTGAACTGACTTCTCTGAAGAAGGCAAGCAGTGAGAGCATCACAGAGTACATCATACGCGCAGAGACATTTATTACAGCCCTGAGAAATGCTGGAGAGACACTTAGTGATGGGCTGCTTGTAGCGATGGTGTTAAAAGGTTTACCAGAAGCTTTTAAACCCTTTTCTGTTCACATAACGCAAAGTGAATCAGAAATCAAGTTTGCGGAATTTAAAACAAAACTCCGCAGTTATGAGGACACTGAGAAAATGCGCTTAGTGGAACAAGAGGATAACATCATGAAGGTGAGAGTGCAACCTAGCGCGAGACCCGCAGCAGCTGCTAGTGACCACAGGCGAGACATGTCAGACATAGTCTGTTTTAAGTGTGGCCAGCGGGGACACAAGGCCAGAGCATGCCGCTACAAACAGTGGTGCGGTCACTGTAGAAGCAAAACCCATCGAGAGTCGACTTGCATGAGACGACAATGGAATGATGAAGCGCGCACAGCCTCGGAGGAGGGCGGCAACGCAGAGAGCGACGACACCTATGTCTTCCGGATGAGCGACGACTACGCGGAACCTCAACAGCGACAGGACATCAGGACCAAAGGCCTGATGGTGGATACTGGCGCAACATCACACATCCTGAATGATAAGCTCTGGAAAACCTCCTGTGTTGTACCAGTGCCAAAGACTTCACGCCCCAAGGACCTCAACAGCTACAGGCCGGTGGCTCTGACATCCCACCTGATGAAGACCCTGGAGCGGTTGGTCCTGGCTCAGCTTCGGCGCCTGGTAAGCTCATCACTGGACCCACTTCAGTTTGCCTACCAGCCTGGCATTGGAGCGGATGATGCCGTCATTCACCTCCTACATCGTTCCCTCGCTCACCTGGAGACCGCTGGAAGCACTGTGAGAATCATGTTCTTTGATTTCTCCAGTGCCTTCAACACTATTCTTCCCTCGGTTCTGAAGGACAAGCTGGAGAACTCTAGAGTGGACCATCACCTCACTACCTGGATTTTGGACTACCTCACCGACCGACCACAGTATGTGAGGACTCAGGGCTGTGTGTCGGACAGGGTCGTCTGCAGTACGGGGGCCCCACAGGGAACGGTTCTGGCTCCGTTCCTCTTCACCATCTACACTGCAGACTTCTCCCACAACTCCACCCAGTGCTTCCTGCAGAAGTTCTCTGATGACTCTGCAATAGTCGGCCTCATCACTGATGGGGATGACAAGGAGTACAGAGGACTGACTCAGGACTTTGTGGACTGGTGCCAGCTGAACTACCTCCAGATCAATGCCAGTAAAACCAAGGAGCTGGTGGTAGACTTCCGCAGGCACAAGCATTCTCCACTGCAACCACTGAACATCCAAGGTATGGACATTGAGGCTGTGGACAGCTACAGGTACCTTGGTGTTTATCTGAACAACAAACTGGACTGGACTCATAATTCAGACGCCCTCTACAGGAAAGGGCAGAGCAGGCTGTACCTGCTGCGGAGACTCAGGTCGTTTGGAGTGGAGGGTCCACTCCTGAAGACCTTCTATGACTCTGTGGTGGCCTCAGCCATCTTCTATGGTGTGGTCTGCTGGGGCGGCAGCATCTCTGCTGGGGACAGGAAGAGACTGAACAGGCTGATCCGAAGGGCCAGCTCTGTTCTAGGATGCCCTCTGGACCCAGTGGAGGTGGTGAGTGACAGGAGAATGGCGGCTAAGCTGTCATCCCTGTTGGACAACATCTCCCACCCCATGCAGGAGACTCTGACAGCACTGAGCAGCTCCTTCAGTGGGACGGAGAGATATCGCAGGTCTTTCCTCCCCACTGCTGTCAGACTCCACAACAAAGACTTTAACTGATCAAACACACACATCCACAAATGTGCAATAAGACTAATGTGCAATAATCTTTTCTGGCATCACTGTATTTTTACTCAGTTGTATATAGCATTTGTATTCTATTTTTATCTTATTGTATATTTTATTCTATTTTATTCTACTGTATATAGTATTTTATTTTATTCTATTCTGTACAGTTGTGTACTGTATTTATTCTTTTTTATTCTACTTTTGCTTCATAACTTTTGCACTGTCCACTTCCTGCTGTGACAAAACAAATTTCCCGCGTGTGGGACTAATAAAGGTTATCTTATCTTATCTTATCTTATAAAACAGCGTTCAAGAAATTTAATGACGACTTCCAGCCGGGAACACACTGTGTGGAATTAGCTGATGGCACCGGGTGTAAAGGAGTGGCTGAAGGCAGAGGAGATGCAGAGTTGTGCTTGATTGACAGCAGAGGGAGACAGTGTAAAACAACACTGAAAGACGCTCTATACATTCCCTCATTTCCACAGAATATCTTCTCTGTGAGAGCGGCCACCACGAATGGAGCTACTATCATCTTTAAGAAAGGAAGGAACGTCCTTCAACACAGAGACGGTACAAAGTTCTACATCCATGAGCACAACAGACTTTATTACCTTGAAACTGTAAGTGAGTATGATGATAAGTGTAATAATTGTTTTGATGTGCAGACATGGCACGAAATTTTGGGACATTGCAATCATAGTGACATTCTGAAGTTACAAAATGTGGTTGAAGGTATGAAAATCAAGGGGAAAACAGACAACCAAAGTTTGAACTGTGAGGTGTGTATCCAGGGAAAATTTGTCCAGACTAGGAATAGAAACCCTGACAGAAGAGCTGAGAAACCTCTCGAGCTGGTACATATGGATCTAGCAGGGCCAATAGATCCAGAATCACGAGATGGACACAGATATGCATTATTGTTTACCGATGACTTTTCCGGTGCAGTATTTGTATATTTTCTCAAAAACAAAAATGAAACAATGCAAGCAACTGAAATCTTTTTGGCCGATACAGCCCCTCACGGGAAGGTAAAGTGTATCAGGTCAGACAATGGCACAGAGTTCATGGCAAAGAGTTACCAGGCATTGTTAAACAAACATGGAATAAGACATGAAACTTCAGCCCCATATTCCCCTCACCAGAATGGTACAGCAGAACGTGGCTGGAGAACACTTTTTGATATGGGAAGGTGCATGCTTATTGAGAGTGCCGTACCAAAGGAATTATGGACGTATGCAGTTCAAACAGCGGCATTGTGAGAAACAGGTGCTTTAACAACCGGACAGGACAGACACCTTACTTTTTGCTGACTGGGCGGAAGCCTAATCTATCCAGAATGCGAAAGTTTGGGTGTGAGTGTTATGCTTACAAGCAAGACAAGGGTAAGCTGGATTCTAGGTGTACAAAAGGGATTTTTGTAGGCTACGACAAAAACAGTCCAGCATACAAGGTTTATTTCCCAGACAGCGCTAAAGTGCAAAAGTTTAGGCTGGTTAAGTTTGTAACCAAACACAATGAGGAAAAGCAAACACAAACTGATACGACATCTGAGGATGGGGACATACAGGTGAAGGAGAGACCAAACCTGAACAGGGAAAGCCCCAGTACCAGTTCACAGGAACCAGGTACTGACAACCAACCAGAAGTGAACAGTCAGATGCCACTTAGTGATGAGACTGAAAACTCCAGAAGGTATCCTTCTAGAACAAGAAAGAAACCAGATTATCTAAATGAATATGAGTCAGGAGAAGACATTGATGATCAAGTGCTGACTAATATAGACTACTGTTACAGACTGATAAGTAACTCACCCGTGACATTCAGTGAAGCTGTAAAGTCACCCAACTCTAAAGAGTGGAAAGCAGCTATGGATGAGGAAATGCAATCCTTAAAAGAGAACAACACCTTTGATGGATCAGAAAAATATAAAGCACGGTACGTAGCTAAAGGTTACAACCAGTGTTTTGGGATAGACTATGATGAAACTTTTTCTCCAACTGCTAACCTGACAAGCATAAGAGTGTTGATGCAGTGTGCGATACAAGAAAACCTGATTTTGCATCAAATGGATGTAAAAACTGCATACTTACATGCACCAATAGACTTTGAAGTTTACGTTGAGCAGCCGGAAGGCTATGAAGTAAAAGGAAAAACAGATGAGAAACTGGTCTATAAGCTGGAAAAGTCACTTTATGGGCTTAAACAGTCATGCCGAAACTGGAACAGGACATTACATGACTATTTGATAGAGAACGGTTTCATGCAGAGTCCTGTAGATCATTGTGTTTACACAAGGAAAATAAGAAAAGACAAAGTGATCATGATCATATGGGTTGATGATATTATTATTGCAGCCAGTGATGAAAGGGTTTTGAAAACTGTGAAGGGAATGCTAACTGCAAGGTTCAAAATGAAAGATATGGGGAAACTCAAACATTTTCTTGGTATTGATTTTGAGCAAACCAAAGATTGTGTAAAAATGTCACAAGAGAGATATGTAGAAAACATACTGGAAAGATTTCAAATGCAAGACTGTAAACCAAGATCAACTCCTTGTGAACAAAAGTTGAACTACAATCATAATGCTGAGAAAATGAACAATGTCAGAATGTACAGAGAGGCAGTAGGTAGCCTTATTTACTTGACCTCTTGCACACGACCAGATTTGAGTTTTGTTGCAAGTAAGCTGTCACAGCACTTCAAAGAACCAACTGTGGAACATTGGACTACTGTGAAACATGTTCTAAGGTATTTGAAACAATTAAAAGACAAGACATTGTGCTACAGGAAAAGTGACACAGATTTGAGAGTACAAGGTCACAGTGACTCAGACTGGGCTGCAGATGTGACTGACAGGAGGAGTACTACAGGTTACTGCATAAGCCTGAATGAAGAAGGTACTTTGGTGTCATGGCGAACAAAGAAGCAGCCAACTGTTGCCTTGTCAACTTGTGAAGCAGAGTACACAGCTTTGGCAGCAACAACACAAGAATGTTTGTACTTGACACAACTGTTGCTTTGTAACAGTTGTGTCATCAAAAGGGACCATGAGCATCAAAAGGGACCACCAAAGATTTTTGAGGACAATCAAGGGACTATCGCATTGGCAAAGAATCCTGTTAACAGACAGAGGTGTAAGCATATCGATATCAAGTATCATTTTGTAAGATCAACAGTTAATGCTGGAAATTTGATATTGGAATATTGTTCGACAGGTCTGATGGTGGCCGATGTTATGACAAAGCCAGCAACAAAGGGGAAGTTATTGAAGTTTGAGAGATATATGTTTGGAGTCTAGGACACAAACAAACACAAGAAGAAGAAAAAAAGTCAAATTAGAGCTTAAATATGAATAACCTCTTGTCAGTTGTCTTCAGCAGGGAGAAAGGATCTAAACTACTAGGCTGATTAATATGAAAGTCATAAGGCAGAAATCAGCAAACTGCTTGCCTAACTTTGATTCTCAAAGAGCCATTAGCTGAAAAGCTCAAACCGAATTTGACAATTTCTAAAGTTCAGGGCTACAAAACTCCCATAATCTTTAAGAACTTACCATTGCTTTATTTGCCTCCGGTCACTGCAGTTCATCTCATCTATGTTGTTAAATGGCTAATCCAGAGGCAATACCCCAGCATCAACAGGTTCAGTGCTGCAGGATTAACGAAAGGCTCTGAACTCCTCACAGAGGTCCCCGACTTCTCTGATCAGCTCTGTTACCATGATTATAAGTTTTTGGAAGGCTGCATCTGTTGAAAAGAACACTAACACAAAGAATACTGGCTTGTGATAAACTGGATAAGCATTGTGATGAGAAAAACAACTATATCCATAAGTGATGGCTTCACATTTTGCATTCGGGTTTAAGTAGTTCAGTCTGTTGAAACTGTTTACAATTTAGCCTTTTAACATATAAATGAAATCCTATGTAAAATTCCAAAGTACAACATTTTAGAACTTGCCTCAGACTCTCTGGAATTTAAAAAAGCATGTGCGCACTGTGCGCACTGAATGCGCATGCGCCAACCAGCGTGCAGCCTGTTACAGTCGCTCCTGCTTTTTCTCTTAGTTTAGCTCTGTTTTCTTACGTATTCTTTTTTTTCTGACTTGTATTTTCATCCGTTTATGATCTTTCACTCAATCATGTGGATTGAGAGAGTTTTTGTTCTTCTGGTGGCCGTGGAACTATTACTTTTATCAAGGAACGGGACCGCGGCACATCTCCTACATGCATGGACTGTTTACTCCAGAGATCAGCTGATCGGCCTGATGCCGGCCGGCTCGCTGGCCAGACCCGCAGAAGTACCAGCTGAAATTTGGAGAAAAACACATCGGGGATGCAGAGGTCAAGGACAGAAGAGAAGAAAGAAGGAGATGGTGAGACAGCGGAGGCTCGAAGCGAGGAGGAGGTATAAACCGTGTCTGCCGTCTATCGTAATGGGAAATGTGTGATTGTTATCGAATAAAATCGACGAGCTCTCAGCAATGGTACGGAGTCAGAGGGAATACCGAGAGTGTAGCCTGATGTGTTTCACTGAATCATGGATGCACCAGGACATTCCCGACGAGAATGCTTCCGTGGAAGGCTTCCACACTGTTCGAGCGGACAGGGACAGCATCGCTAGCGGTAAGCGGAAAGGAGGTGGGCTTGCTGTTTTAGTTAACAACTGGTGGTGTAACCCTGCCAACATAACAATCAAAGAAAGGATTTGTTGCCCGGACATTGAACTATGTGCTGTAGGACTCAGGCCGTATTATTTACCCAGGGAATTATCTCATGTCATCTTGGTGGCTGTTTCTGTTCCTCCCTCTGCTAACCCCACAGCTGCATGTGACACTATCCACTCTGCCATAGCCCGGTTACAGACTCAGCACCTGAGTGCCTTTATTGTGATCTCGGGTGACTTCAACCATGTATCACTGGACAATACACTACCAACATTCAGACAATATGTGGACTGTCCCACCAGGGGAGAGAAAATTCTAGACCTACTGTATGCTAATGTCAAAGATGCATACAGCTCCTCCTCCCTCCCCCCACTTGGTAGGTCAGATCATAACCTGATTCACCTCACCCCACACTATGTGCCAATTGTGAGGAGGGAACCTGTGACCACGAGGAGCATTAGGAGGTGGTCAGAGGAGGCCTTACTACAGGGCTGTTTCGAGGTGACCGACTGGGAAACACTCTGTGAGCCTCATGCCGAGGACATCAATGGGCTTACTGAGTGTATCACAGACTACATAACTTTCTGCACCGACTCCATTGTTCCAGCTAAGACTGTTCATTGTTACCCAAATAACAAGCCGTGGGTGACTAAGGACATCAAAGCCCTCCTCAACGACAAGAAGAGGGCTTTCAGAGGGGGCAATAAAGAGGAGGTGAGGAAGGTCCAGGTGTTACTAAAGGACAAGATCAGAGAGGCTAAGGACAATTACAGGAGGAAGCTGGAGTGGAAACTCCAGCAGAACAGCATGAGAGAGGTGTGGAGGGGCATGAAGACCATCACTGGATTCAGGCCAACCAACAGCAGGGGAGCTGAGGGAGGTGAGAATAGAGCTAACGAGTTGAATCTGTTTTTCAATAGATTCGACACCACAGTGTCTGCTCACACCCCCACAACTTCACCTGTAGTCAGCCTGGAACCCAGAGCCACACCACTGTGCCAGCCTCTCTCTTCACATGGCGCTATTGCCTCCTGTGAGATTCCTGAGACCCCTCCCTCACCCATCACCTTCACTCAATACCAGGTTGAGATGCAAATGAGGAGACTTCACTCGGGCAAGTCTGCTGGACCAGACGGAGTGAGTCCTCGCGTCCTCAAGGCCTGTGCCCCCCAGCTGTGTGTGGTCTTTCATAAACTGTTTATGCTGAGTCTGAGTCTGCAGAGGGTACCAGTGATGTGGAAGACATCATGCCTTGTTCCCATTCCAAAGACGCCACGTCCCATTGGCCCCCAGGATTACAGGCCCGTGGCACTGACCTCCCACATCATGAAGACCCTGGAAAGGCTCATCCTGGACCAGCTGCGACCCATTGTCAGACCACATCTGGATCCCCTTCAATTTGCTTATCAGCCTAGTCTCGGAACAGAGGACGCCATCATCTACCTGCTAAATCGTGTCTACACCCATCTGGACCAGCCGGCGAGCACTGTGAGGGTCATGTTTTTTGACTTTTCCAGTGCTTTCAACACTATCAGGCCGACCCTCCTGGGTGATAAGTTAACAGCGATGCAGGTGGATGCTTCTCTGGTGTCCTGGATTGTTGATTACCTGACAGGAAGACCACAATATGTACATCTCCCACAGTGTGTGTCTGACAAGGCAATCAGCAACACAGGGGCACCACAAGGGACTGTCCTCTTCCCCCTTCCTCTTCACCCTCTACACCACAGACTTCAGCCACTTCACAGAGACCTGCCATCTTCAGAAGTTTTCTGATGACTCCGTGGTGGTTGGATGTATCAGCAGGGATGATGAGACAGAGTACCGGGCTGTGGTTGACTCCTTTGTCACGTGGTGTGAGCAGAATCATCTGCAGCTCAACGTGGCAAAGACCAAGGAATTGATAGTGCACTTCAGGAAGACCAGGAAACACTTGACCCCTGTTTCAATCCAGGGGGTCAGTGTTGACATCGTGGAGGACTATAAATACCTTGGAGTACACATTGACAATAAACTGGATTGGGCTAAAAACACCACAGCACTTTACAGAAAGGGCCAGAGTTGTCTCTATTTTTTAGGAGACTGAGGTCCTTCAACATCTGCCAGAAAATGCTCAGGAATTTCTATGAGTCTGTTGTGGCCAGTGCGATCCTCCATGCTGTTGCATGCTGGGGGAGCAGGCTGAGGGTCGCAGATGCCAACAGACTCGATAAACTGATTCGTAAGGCCAGTAATGTTCTGGGGATGGAGCTGGACTCCCTCAAGGTGGTGTCAGAGAGGCGGATGCTGTCCAAGATAAAGACAATGTTGGATAACACCTCCCACCCACTCCATGACATGCTGGTCAGTCACAGGAGCACATTCAGTGAAAGACTGAGATTACCGAAAGCACCACTGAACGACACAGGAAATCATTCCTGCCTGTGGCCATCTCCCTGTACAACTCATCCACTTAACACACTGTTTACTGCAACAGCTACACCCTTCTTGCACATGTTCTTTTTCAGCTATTTATTAATAAGCGACTTTTATGTATATATATGCTTGTATATATTGTGCTATTCTTAGTTAGTGTATTGTCTGTCTCTCTTAATGTTTGTTTATAATGGAGCACTGTAACGAAAAATAATTTCCCCTAGGGATCAATAAAGTATTCTGATTCTGATTCTGATCAGAGTCTGTAACTGTATAAGGGATTTGGTCTAAAAAAACCCCAAAACATTAGTTTTGAACTGCATTGTGTTTTTTGCTTATTTTGCCTTAAGTTACAGTAAAATTTACAACATCACACAGAAATGGTTAAAAACTAACCATAATTCGAAGACACGAGTATCAATCCAACCATAAACTCGTGTTTATGGTTGGATTGTATTTTACTGATCTGAAATGAGAAAATAAAAAAAACAAAAAACAAACACAATGTCAATAAAAAGAGGAAAAACATGATATTCAAGATAAGTTCCAGGTAGGGAACATTCATTATTAAAGTCACGGAAACGGAAAGTCACTGTGGGCATGTCACGTGATCATTTAGTCTCAGGCGACTCTTTCACGTGTTTATAAATGGAAGCAGGTGCGGTCAAATCTTCAAATGTAACACACGCATTGTACACATTTGTAGAGGCAACTTTACGTTTCTGGATCATATTGCACACATTTGTAAATTGTTTGAGGGAATTTACTCTGCATACAGCAGCCATAGAGCGAGAGCTGGGGTACACGGTGGGCAAGCCGACCGCAGGGCTAACAAAAGCACCCTTGGAGCTTTATAACGGAAAGACATGAAGGTATGACATGAGTAGTAATACGATGGCACTAGTCCAATATGGCGGCCAACCAAACCGGTTTGACAACCTGTTTGACCGGTTTCATGTGTGTGCGCATGCGCATTCAGGTGTGCTCGGGGTATGCGAGTTCATGTGTGGAAACACACAGGGCGTTGCAGACGCCCATGTAAGCATCATACGCCCCCTCATATGTCCCCCTCTCTCTTTTTATCTAATTTATATATGCCTATGCTTACCTTGTAGTGTGCGTTATTCCAGACGGTCCTGCTTCTCCACACACACGGTTCTCTGGCGTGGCTTTATATGTGTAAAACGGTCGGTCTTAGAACATTTGTAATTGTTTAAACCCATTTTTTTTTAAATACACAGCTATACACCCCGTTGTATACACACCTGTTGTAAGGTTGGGCTCTGTGGTCGCGGTGTCTGAATGTTTTCCTGCTCAGTTTGTTAAGCCTGGAACAAATCAAAAAAAAAAAACGCTGTTATTACGTAATTTAAAACAATCGTGCGTTTAAAACATACATACGTTTAAAAATCCCGTAATTCTGTACACACCTTGTGCCTGTTAGAGAACTCGTTCCAGCTGTAAAAGCGGCAGTTTCTAAAGAAACGGGTCCTGTGCCGTTCTCCCGAACTCCTAAAATTAAGCTTTTGTTTTAGGAAAAAAATAGTTTGAATATCCTATAATATGTTAACATAACACCTTTAAAAATACAATAATAGGTTTTGTTTTACTTACCGTTTACGATGTCCATGTTATAAAGAACGATGTTAGTGTTGATGATCGCGTAAATAGCTAAGGGTTTCGGGCTCTGAGCGTGTTTTATATAGGATGGGTGTTTCCAAAAAGAAGGTATGTCTCCAACCAATTTAAATGAGACCCTTCAGGGCTTTTGTCTTCTCAAGGAGCCGATACTTCACACAATAGGCGGGGTCCCCGCCCGACTGCTACACCTGCCCCTTTTACCTTTTCCTTTTTTTTTTCTTTTTTTTTTTTTTTTAAACCTGTCCCGTTTGGTTCTTTTGCCATCAGAATTATTGTCTAAAGGCGAAGAAAGATGCCCAACGGATTTACTTTACCAAATGGACCATCCCAGCCTTGCCGTAATGGTCCATTTGATTTACCTTTTATTGTTTATTTTATTTTATTTTATTTTATCTTTTTTACTTGCTAGATACGGGACAGGGGAAAAGAAAAGGGAGAAAGAAAGAGGGGGGAAAAAACAAAACAAAACAAAACAAAAAAAAAAACAGCGGAGAAGAGGGACGGGGATAAAGGGCAAAAAACAAAAACCAACAAAATAAGCAGACAAAAAATACATATATCGATCACCTGGATCACCTGTTGAGAAAGAAAAAAGAAAACAAGCAGAAGAAAACGAGAGTAATAGAATAAACAACATCACAATGATATATGGGAATATAACACTAAATACTTAATATTAAACATTATTGTGCAGCACGTAAGATCGACAGCGCACAGTGTGCTTTGAGGTAGGAGCCAAAAAGGGTGTAGTTTGTGTGTGTGATCACCTGTGTGTACACCTGTGAGCATGAGCGCGCTTGTATTTAAAAGGTTCCTTAATGTAATGATCTGCTAGAGGGTGTGGGGGGCCACAGTCCCATCCTCCAGGGCATGACGCAGGTATGGAGGAGATCAAAACTCCAGACATCCAGAGGCCCCCAGAACACAAGAGACCAAGGAAGACCAACAGAGGGGCAGCCGCGCCACTGTCCCAGAAAGAGCTGAGGAGAGTCCCAGATGAGGGATCACTCAGCAGCCGCAGAGCAGAAGCCAGGGGGGGTTGCAGTGACGTGCCCGTGAGCTCCGCCGGCAGCCAGCTGTGCCTGAGTGACCGAGCCCCAGGCCGAGAGGCCGAGGGCACCCCACCCCCGAAGTGGCCCGAGCGAGCCCCAGGTTCCAGGCCCGGATAAGCAGCCACCAAGGAGTGAGCCGGTGTGTACCCGGACGCCCACCCCCGGACACAAAGAACCACCAACGCATCGATGTCTGAGGGCGTCTGCCACCGGCAGGGGAAATGGTGGGGGGAGATAGGCCTCCAAACCTTGGAGGGCCTGAGATGTCCCCAGAGAGGTGGCGTCTGATACCCAACCTGACATATAGACACAGACATACAGGCACACTCAAATACAAACATCCATTCCCACCCTCATGCTCTCATAGGCAATTACTCCACACTCAACTAACGTGGAGACAGACATAAAGAGACGCTGTACACACAATCACACTCCCCAAGCGTACTCTAAGAACCGGGTTTAGGTACCCTTGCCCCTGGAGGGGGAAACTGCACCCAGACCCAGGTGGTGTTACCCTTTTCCCTGCAGTGGGGAGAAGCAGACTGCCCCGACTCCGCAGCAGCAGGGAGGCCCCACACACCAGACCCCAGTCGGACGGCCAACTCCTCCTCCTAGCCCCCCCGCTCCAGCAGGCCGCAGAGACCGGGGGTGTGAGAAGACTCCAAACCTCCCTCTACCCGCTCATATGTAGTGTTGATGTATATGTGTTCTAAGGTGCAATTAAAACCCAGGAGGGCATGGAGCTACCTGCCAGAGAGCAGCAGGTAAGCGCATAGCCCCTCCTGATAGCCCTCAATGTCTACGTGTATTTAAAATTGAGAGGTGGGCAACGACGCCAGGGGTGCGGTGTACACCCTGATGGTAATTTGGAGTCCGTGTTGTGAGCCCACCCCCAAGATCCTATATGTATGTGTTATGAGAGTGTGAGTAATGTGAATGTCTAAGTTGTGAGATAAAATTGAGGCAGAGGCAGCCAGAAGGGGACAGAGGGGGGGGATGCCTCCTCTGCACCCTGGTGACACACCCCTACCCCAAGGCCCTGCATGTGTGGGTGATTGTGGTGGAGCGGGAAGAGGGAGGCAGCTGGAGATGGGGAGGGAAGAAAGGGAGGGGCAAGTGACCCCTCCCTGGGGCCAGCTCCCCCGCTGACCCCAGTAGGCACCCCCATGCTCTGCAACCCGCCAGGGAAAGGGGGCCCAGGCCCATCCGGACCAGGGCCCAGTGCAGCAGCGCCGCCCGGCCCCACAGAGCCCGGGACAGCCCACCCGACCCCACTACAGAGAAAACTGCACCCACCCCATCATCCACTCATCTTCCAGACTACACAAGACAATAGACGCCCAGGCTGAGATCTTCCTCCACCTCTCCTATATCTCCCCCTCCTGCAGAGAGAATTCCTGAGGAGAGGAAAGCTCCTGCAAGATGTGACAACCTCCCCCACCAGTTGAAGAGTCCCCCAGGTGGCTCGATGCACCGGCGGCGCCCTGCGCCAGGACTGGGCCCCCATATACCCACCCGCCCACAACCCCAGCAACACACCAACCAGGACCTGAGCCCCGGAGGCCCGGCCAGGGCCCCAGCCCAGAGACGGAGCGCCCCCAGAACCTCACGCCTGTCCCGGACCCACCCAGGGGCAGCCAGGCTACCAGGTCAGTAACCCACGTCCGTCAGCACAGACCCTCCCCTAGCCCCGCTGCACGCAGCCATGAGGAAACCGTCACCTAAGAGCCAACAGAGCCCTTAATTGGCCATGACCGCTACCCCGGGTTGAGCCCCCCAAGGAAGATGCTCCTGGGGAACCCCCCGACGCCCTAAGCCTGTCCCTACCCCCACACCAATCACAACAGTGAAGGTGGGACCAAACTATGACCCCCCACCCCCACTAGGTGATGGAGCTGATCAAAGGAGCCCAGAGCAATTGATCTGATGTGGTGGCAGAGGCTGTATCAAGACTAATGTAATCTAATAGATAATTTCTATACTGGTTAGAATTAAGATTATTTTTATTTTTCCAGTTCATGAGGACTGTTTTCTTGGCTATGTATAGGGCAGTGAAAACCATGTGGGCTATATTCTTTTCTGAAGTGACATTATCTAAGCTGCCCAACAAACACACTAAAGGGGAAGTTGGAATGTTACATTTCAGACACTTCGATAAGTCTTCACATATCTCACGCCAAAACTTCTGAACTGGTGGACAGAACCACCTTACCTTTTCCTAAGAAATTTCAAAAGATACGATACCGGCCACTTTAAACAATGGTTGGGCCCTTGTTGTAAGTGATACACCTATCCTTTACCTTTTCCTAAGGAATCACAACAATTAAATGATACCCGCAGTGGGCTTTTGCAATCCTGAACAATTTCAAACAATTAACCGACTGTTGAAAAGACGGAGCGGGTCTGTGCAACTGGTTTTAGAAGTATCACTGCAGCGTTTATTTTCTAAAGGGCTGAATGTTATTTGTGACCATCTGTTGTGTTAAAAACTACTCTGAAACCATGAAACCCCTTACGGAAGAAATTCCCGTTTGATCCGTTTTTAAAATAAAAGGCATGCATCGCTGCATGCTGTGACATCAGAATCACAAAATGAGTGTGATTAAAACACAATTAGTTCAAATAACGAATAACTAAATTCTTACATTCTTACCTGATACAGCTGAGAATGCCGTGCAGGAGCTCCAACTGTCATCTCCAGTGTTCTGACAAAACATCCGGTCAACTCTTAAGCTTAAATGGAATTTCCCCACTGCCTGATGAGATGTAACACTGTGAGAAGGGTGCTATGGAATAGTCCATGTGTTAGCAGCTTTAATTTCCTGCTCAACCATAAATCAATGGTTTTTGGAAAAAAAAGAAAAAAAAAAAACAGGGCAGGGTTCGGTGGTTGAATCATCCGTCTCCATCAATGCCAAAACCAAATCTACACCCTTGCCTACAACCAACCAAGAAGTGCTTGAGTGTGGCTGGGATTGTACACAGGGGGCAGGATGGGTCCTTTCCAAACCACAGATGCAGATTTATTAGGGAAGGTAGCACATCGTATGTCACTCAGATAATGAAACTTAGCCTATGACAACGGTCATGGAGGATGACGCGCCGCTCCTCCGTGACCCCTCCCCCATCTCTTCACCTGCAGGCAACAACAAGATCGGCTATCAAAGAGGAGCTGGTCGGTAAAAAGAAAACATTTGAAGATTACTATTTTACTGCTGGTAGCGGTAATCTTGTTAGAATGACGTTAACGCCATAACTGCATTAAAGCGGCAAATCTCCGTTAACGAGTTACCGCGGATCGCCCCGTGCATGGGGCTGGACAGCATCAACGCGTTAACGAGCTAACAGCGCTAACACGTTGACGCCATGCAGCCCCACACACGGGGGCTGCACGGCCTAAAATCCTTTCATTTTCTCAAAACTCGACAATGCACCTTATGTATGAGTTCTGGTTGTGCTTACTGACCGCGAACCGCTTTTATGTGGTACACGGCGCTCAGCAATCTGTCAAAAAATGTTTTAGTACGACTTTGGTAAGCTAAGAAGCCGCACCGCTTGATGGATTGTTGGAGCATTACGGCTACCATAGTCAGGAGCAGAGATGGGCAGTATTGTAATCTGATTACTTTTTTTCAAGTAACGAGTAAAGTAAGGGATTACGATTGCAAAAAAAGTAATTAGACTACACTTACTTTCCCGTAAGCACGCTGCGTTACTGCGTTACTAAACTGTGATTTTGTTTGTGAGAGTGTCTCCTGACAATGACGCAAGCGTGTGCGACGGCTGTGGTAGCACATCTGTAAATCAACAATAGAAAACATGGAGCGAGGGATAGAGTACGATTGTGCAGCATTTAATACTTGGAAATACTGACATTACTTTTAATTTGACTCTTTAAAAAGCGACAAAAACATAAGCGTACATTGTACACTCTGCATCGGAAGAAAACTTCTTTCTACATCGAAAAATTCCACTTCCAACCTGAGCAAGCACCAAGCACGCTGCCACAAGAATGCTAAATTGACAGAAAACCCCCAGGATCCCCCCACTGACATGACCGCTGTGGCTACCACATCTACTTCCACCGGGCAAACCTCAGATGGACCCACTCCTGCTAAACAGGTTAAACTAGATGTAAGAGCGACAGGACTTAGTGCCGCTGAACTGAAGAAGCTCGTTGCTGCCTATATCGTCGAGGACATAGTGCCGATTTCCACTGTAGACTCTGAATCTTTCCGATGCACCGTACAAAAAATACCAACTAAAAGTGGTGTCAAGCTGCCCCAGAGAAAGTCATTTGTAGGATACCTTGAGAGAGAATATGACAAAATGAACTCTAACTTGAAGGCTACACTCGAAGAGGTAGAGTTTGTTTCCACCACTGCTGACATCTGGACAATAAATTATAACGGTTTTATGGTTGTAACAGTTCACTGGATTAATTCCACATTACAACGCAACAAGGCCGCCCTAGCATGCAAGAGAATTAGAGGCAGCCATAACTATGATGTAACTGGAGCAGAGATTGAAGAAATCCATTCATCATATGGACTACAAGTTAACAAAGTTATTGCCACTGTAACGGATAATGCATCTAATTTTGCCAAAGCATTCAGAGTATGTGAGCCCTGTCGTTTGGAGTCTGAATCTGAAAATGAAGAAGGTGATGACAAGGAACCGACCTTTACTGATGTCATATCTGGTGATGCACAGTTTAGCCTCCCTCCACACTACAGATGTGCATCGCACACAATTAACTTGATTTCAACAAGCGATGTTGACAAACATCTAAATTCCTGTGCAGACACCAAGGCTGTATATAGGAGTAGCATTGCAAAATGTTCTGCTCTTTGGACTAAATCAAGTCGATCAACATTAGCCTCTGAACAGGTGGAGGAAGTCAGCTGGAGGAAACTAATAGTACCGACATCCACAAGGTGGAATTCCCATTTCTAGAATCATCACAATTCCCTTGAATGAACTTAATCCCCTGTGTGTAAAACTGGGAATCAAGTGCCTTAATGAAAGGGAGTACCAGTTCTTGAAAGAGTACTGTACTGTGATGAAGCCCCTGACAGTGGCTCTGGACATCTTACAAGGGGATGAGTGCACCTATTGGGCTTTACTACCAACACTCACAAGCCTGATGTCAAAGACACTTGCCCTGAAAGATGACCTCTCTAGAATGACAGCCAGCCTTCCAGATGTCATTATAAAGGTAAGATTATTATTAATTGCTTTGGGTGGATTTGTTAAATTTATTATACCATTCACAGTGGGTGGATGTTATACTTTGTTTTAAGCAGCGTGTACAATTATTAAAATGATAGAATAAAAGACCAAGCATTTACCCCTTGTTAAAAATCAGGGATATTGATCATCATTAATCATGAATATTAATCATAATATCAACAAAAGCCTCAACCAAAATTAAATCTCTTATATTTTCTTAAAATATGGTGTAATGTGCAGAAATATGTTTAAATGTTAAACAAATTTATTAAAGTCAAAGACTGTTGAATTTAATTTAATTTTTGTTTGATGCAGTGTTTATAAAGTTAAGATTAAAAGTAATAAACCAATTTTTAAAAAGACACTTTTCCATTTGATTCACTTTTATATGATGGATTATGCAAAAAAAAAGAAAAGAAAAAAGAATTGGGCCAAAAGGTCTATTGCTTTATCACGCATTCAGGTAGTGTATCATGTTTTTGAAAAGTAACTAAGTAACTAAGTAACTTGGGAACAGAGCAGCTGCGAAATCTGTCTGTCTTTGTCATTATGCTCAGCGTCTTTTAGTTTACATTTTGACTGCACAATTGTGAGCTTTTTGTTATGCACAAAAACAACATTGTTTTATTTTGTTTATGGAGCATTATTATTTAATAAATGCTGATAATTTATTTTTGAGTAATTTTTTCATGCACATCTACGCTGTATGTTAATAAAAGTGCCTGTGTGAGATCTGGGACACAGTGTGACTAAGAATTCTCTTTTTGTTCTTACTTTATGGCTTTAAAAAAATATTGAGATATATATCGTATATCGCCATCCAGCTAAAGAATATCGAGATATGAATTTTGGGTCATATCGCCCAGTCCTATGGTGAACCATTAAAGTTAAGTCACGTACGGGTGTGGGGAGATGACCTTTGGATAACCAGGAAATGTGGTTAAACAGTTGTAAGCATATATTGTGTGGCAGGAAGTCATGTATACAGAGACATACACACACAGACACATTCATTCACATGCTCACACATGCATGCACACACACACAGTGCCTTAGTTTTTATGGCACGCCACAGGGGTTTTACGGTGGGGGGCTGTGTAACTGAGTTGAATAAAAGACTGTGAGAGGAGACTGAAGTTTGGAGTGTTGGCTACAATGGTGCTTGTGTTAGATGGCAAATGGCCTGTATTTGTATAGTGCTTTACTTAGTCCCTAAGGACCCCAAAGCATGTTACACTACATTCAGTCAGTTCAACAGTTGCTTCAAGAGAGAAAGCAACACGACATAAAACAGAAAGAAATTTATTGCAAGCATGAAGACATGGAGGAAAAATACAAAGCGCTCCAAATAAAGCTTGATGATACACTGCAGTTTCTTCAAGACAAAAGAACTGGACATAAAACAGAAAGAAGAAAAACTTTTTCTCCAGGACTTTGAGAGGAAAAATCCAAAACTGCAAGAATTTTATAATAAAATGAAGTACAAAACAACGGAACTGGAAGGAGGAAAGAAAAAACTGGTAAAACAATGTTCAGAGATGCAGAGTAGGATCACCAGACTTTGTCTAAGTTTCTGAGACATCTTTGAGTTTCAGCAGAGAAAAAAGCAGTAAACATTTAAATGCGTAAAGCAAAGCATATAGCTGACTCAGAAAGTGAGCTCAGCATCACACATGCTGTTTTGTCTTGCAAAGAAACGCTGTAATGTTTACCAATATACCTTTGGCTTGTCCATTTGAATAGTGCATGGAATGAATATTATAATATGCCATTTACTGTGCTCACCTCATTATAGGTAAGGCAAGCTGTGAGGAAACCCATATGGAAAAGATATATATAAATCTTATAAAGTTTGTATCTGTCTTGTGTGAAACTTGTATGAAAAGAATACAAGAGTGAAAACAGATGTAAGATGCCTTGAAAATTTATATAAATGAAACTTGTATGTTTTGGATACTTACTAAAACAATATATGAAAGTGGCCACTTTCATGAGTAAATCATATAAGCCTTATATGATTCACTATATGAAGTAGGCCAAATCTGATGCAAGTCTTTTTCTATTTCTTTTCCATATGGGAATGGCCCTGGATTATGAAAAACAGAGCCATAGAAACTGAACTGAAAAGTCCAAACCTTTAGCAGTTCTCTCAGAAGAATTTACATATACAGTGCATTATTTACAGGTTAGACGGGTGGCAAAGAGTATAAATAATCCCAAAAATTTCCATTCGCTTTTATCCTGCATTTATAAGTTTCCACCAACTTCTGCACAATCGCTTAAAGCTCTTAAGAGTAATCTCACTAAATGAAAATGTTTGTATTTGCTGGAAACTGGAGAGCCCGATTAACTTATTTTTCTTTTGTTTTGACTCATGAATGCTTTTGGTTATCATTCTCCAGTTAACACTGTTACCTGTGCCTGAGTTGGCCGAGGGGTGGGCTTAAAGAAAGAGGCACTCATACAGGATGTTTCCACATGGCGGAATTCAACACTGGATATGGTTTCTCATCTGCTAAAGAATTAAGAGGCTGTTTTCGCTGCTTTAGACAAACAAAAGCACAAGCTACTCATTATAACTACATTAGAGCTGGTAAAACTCCAAAAGCTGGCAACTGTCCTTAAGCCATGCAGGTAAATAAAACTATTTTTTAACTTACTGTTACTGTTTCTTCAAAAAGCTCTATAGTTGACAGTTATTGCGTAGATTAATAATTACTTTCTTGAACTGTCTACTATGGGTTTGTGATTGAGCTTGTTGGAGATGAGACATATGTCTCAAGTTCAGTGGTTTTACCTGATTTCTGCCACCTGCATCACACCATGGAGGTCTCTGATGATGACTGAAAAAACATAGTGAAATTTAAGGCTGTCTTCACAAAGGATCCATCCAACGTGTAGCTACACTCAACCATCAGTGGCTCAAGATAGCTACTGTGCTTGACCCACGCTTTAAGGATTTAAAGTGTCTTCCAAGGGGAGAGCGAGAAGAGGTTTGGACCAGCCTTGAGGCTCTGCTGCAGGAACAGTGTAACGATGCCACCACAAAGGAGCCAGCAAAGACAAAGAGCTGCTTCCTCTCTTCATTGTCTTCAGACTCTGATTCAGATAAGGAAGCCCTGTGTAACAGGGCCCTGAGTTTGTACAGACCAGAATCCACCATCAGTGAGACAGACTGCCCACTGCAGTGGTGGTAAAATCAAACAGGCTAGTTTGTATAAATAACTGGCTGAAAGAGCCCGACAGTAAATAAGCATGGAGGTATTGTGAGTCCAGTGGGTTTGATATTTTTTGCGCTAAAATGTTTGATGATCACACTGCTTTAGCCTAATGTACAAAATAATTTTGGCTAAGGTTACTCAGAGTTTAAAGGTGAAGCATGGTCGTGGTATGTTTACAGCGTCTGCAGATCGGGGCTGTATGAAGTCACTTTCATCTTTACGCCACTAAACCCTAACTAAACAATAGCACAAGAACGTTATATAGACACACACTGCTATCAGTGGTGTGTTGATTTAAGATAATAATAAAGAAAAATGATAAAGAAATTAAATCATTCAAGACTAAAAGAATGGATGAATTTTCTCTCTAAGTCAAAATAGTTGAGTGAGGTAATGTGAAGCGCAGATAGTAAAATCTAGGTGGAGCTAATTCTTCCTGTCTATGTTCTGACAGTAACACCTGTAAATAAGCTGTGCAACTGATACATTGAATACTTCTGTGAAGCTTGTCTTTTTTTCCTTCCAAAACAATTTTCATTTGTCTCTAGAACAAAAGGCAGCAGAGTTACGGTCATTTAAGGAGAGAGAGAGAGTTTGTAAAATGGTCCCCCTGCCAAGCCTGTGGTAAATACAGGGTTAAAATAAAGGCTTCAAATAATTAGTGTATTTGGGTAAAACCAAGACAGGAAAGGTTTTATTGTTGCTATGTCAGGTATTCATCACAATAAATCAATTGCAGATTAAAAAAATGGTATGGAAATATAAATATTTTTTAAAAATTGGAAACAGCAATATTTTAAAGTGCAGGTATTTTAAAAGAGCTGGTCCAGATCGTGTTTCACTTTTAGCAGTTATGTTGATTCAATGTATACTCTTACCTGAACTAATTCTTGTTCTACTGACACTGTGGAAAGTGGAGATCACATACATAAATATCATCTTCTATAATTTAAAAGTCCATCAAACTAAATTATAATGGTTCTTCTTCTTCTTCTTTAGGGGTCACCACAGGAGATCTCAGCCTTTATCTCGACCTAAACCAGTAAAAACAGAAAGAAAATCTCATAAAACAATACTATCAGTCATTGACTGGCCTCCTCAGAGCCCAGATCTCAACATTTTTAAAGCATTGGGATCACCTTTAAGGTGAACAGCACAAAGCCAACATCCAAAGAAGACTTTGAATATCATTCAAGAGCACTGGGGAACTGTTCAGAATTATATTGAATTGAATTGAAATGGAGTGTGAAAACTACAGACTGTAAAGACTGCTTACTACCATTCATTCCAGCTCACCTGTGATAATTACCTCACTTGCTGACAATCCTGTGCCTGGCTACTGCTTAAGGAGAAGGAAGACCTTCATTTGATGCTCCCCTGTTGTGCAGGAAAAAGTCAGTGTTTTGGGCAGCTCTTACCTGACTCTTTGGGGTGTTGCTCGTTAGTGATGGCCAGATGAAACCTCAGGAAGCTTTGAAACTTTCCATCCAATTGGTTCAAAAAAAGTTTCACTTCTGAAAATTCTTGTCCATACAAACTCTCCTGCTGGTCAAAGCCTTTGAGTGAATGGGTTAAATGCAGAGAGGAAGTATACATTACGTTACATTAAATGTAAATAGAAATAAAAACACCTTAATCTAATTTCTTTGTCATTCATTCATTCATCTGTTTGTAAGTAATGTGTGAGTAATTGTTATGGAAGTCTATCAATGTCAATAAACCTGTCGGTATGATTTAAATGAGTGTTTGAATAAATGCAATAGGGCACGACATGTTTATGTTAAAACCGTTGCAGTGGTTTCAAATGATTGCACAGTGACTGTGTTTACTGTATAATGTATTTTTCCCACTGTGATTGACTCTGTTGGTGTTTGGTAACAACCTCTCCAAAATTTAATTTTAACTCAATTCTAATTCATAACTAATACTAGACCATATACTCAGTAATTACTCTAGTGCTACACATTACAGCTTGCTTGCCCAATACTTACCCTGTAAACTACCTTAAAGAAAGACACGGTGGATTGCTCTGTTGTGCAGAATGCGTTTGCACTGACATTACAGATACATGTCTGACACATTGTTAGGGTGCCTGGGTCGTTGTCCCAGTGTTTTTGTGTTTATGAGTTTTTGGGTCCAGTTTATTCATCATTGCTTATAGACTTAAGTTTCTTGGTTTAGTTTTCTCCCACTCTTGAGTTTAACATTATTTCTAGTTTAGGTTTTCTTGTTTGTTATTTGGTCTCGTCTCTGTGTGCTTCCTTCAGCATCTCCCTGTTAAGTCAGTCTTGTCTCCATGTTTATTTGCCAGTCAGTCTCCCTAGTCATGCCTCTGTCCCTAGCGCTCTCTTTTCCTGTGTGCTTGGTGTTTACTTTACTTCCCGTCTCATCTATTTGATCAGGTATTCTTTTTCTGATTCCCTCTTGTATGTATCGTCTGTCTCCCTCGATCCAGTGTCGCAATCTCCCTCCTGCTGTGTGTCCTTTTCTTTTGTTAATTCTCTGTATCAGCATGTTCTGTTTGGCATCTGCCACTTAGCCTTCCTTTTGTGTTATTTATCTATAAATCCAGCAATAAAGCTATTGTTCTGTTCAGCCCTGAGAACGTTGTTAAAAGGGTTCATAAATAAAAAGATTATAACTGATTACACACAAAAATTAATGGGATGTTTGTCTCTTGTTTATTTATTTACAATTCCCAGAATGTGCACAAAATAACTTCATAACTAAAGAATACAGTGATTTTGAAATATTTGTAAGTATATGTAGTTATACTGTCCCATTACCATGTAAAGATTGTGTTAATTATGTAATGTAATTTTTCATTCACTCAATTTAAAGCACACACTTATTAACTTTAATTTGTAAATTTGTCCTCACCATGCCACCTGTAACCAGGAAGTATTTTATTGAACCCTATATGCAGTGAATAATTACCCTCTTGTTTATGACCTATATTCAGATACATCACAAGGCATTGAGTGTAACAGACAGACTATTGCACCTTGCCACATAAGTCCACACAATTATGTACAACCTCAGTTTAAAAACCTCAATAACACATAAAGAAATGACAGAAAACTTTGTAGGTTTTAAAAGGGATAATTGAAGCAAAATAGTTTCTTTCGGTTGAGCCTGTATTATCCACACTGACATTTTATTGTATATGTATAGCAAATAAAGTAGAAATGAGTCACCCAGCATCAATGAGTACAGGCAAAGTCATGTTTTTTTTTTTAGCCACTAGCAAAGCATTTCAGATTAGGGTCATGTATCTTGTTCCACATGTAGTATATTTTTGCTGAAAGGAATCTGTGAACAAGTAGAGTTTCTCTATAATAACAAGGGTCATAGTCATCAGCTGTAGTGGAAGGAACCCGAAGTCCATTTATCCTCACTGCACCATGTGACTCTGGGGAAAGTCCTGCTTTGGCCAAACACATTGCTAAGTAAACATCATCAACGGGAAGAACAGTGATAGAGTGGGACATATTGTATATAACCAAAGCTGTGTAGCCAGATAAAATGTAACCCCCACCACTACAGAAAGGAGGGTATGACTCTGACTCATACACCTGAACTGGAACATAATACTTACTCCACCGTTCTCGAATAGGGCCATTATTTCGGGTCACCGAGCCAGTAAAGAGGTGTTTCCGTCCATCATTGTCCTTAAGTTGTAGTAGATATTCAACCATGTTGTCTGTGTTGACAAAGACATCATCATCGCCGTTTAGCAGGAAGCGAACATGTGAACAGTTTCTCTCCATCCATTCGAGGAAGAGTATTTGCTTCAAGGTGAGGTTGAAGAATGTGTCATTAAAGTCCCACTGAAGAATATCATTGTTCTCACGTTGCTCTATTTTAAGGAGTGTGTTCAGTCTCTCTTTCTCAAAACCAACACCCGTTGTTCCTGAGATAAAAAGCCTTCGGATCCACACACCATTCTGCAATCTCTCCTTAGCCCAGGTTTTGCGCAGTACTTCTCGGCGGTCATAGTTCACAGGAGAGCTTTTAATGACCAGCAAAAGAAAAACATCCGAGGACCCTTCAGCTCCTCCACACTTATCAGGAATGTCCAGCAGCATGGGGAAATGTCGACAGTGGCGATAATACAGAAAGTCTTTTATATAATCAGGAAGAGTGCTGAAGTTCTTAATGTTAGCAACAGACATGTTTTGTTGACATCTTGGCCAGGAAAAATGATGAGTTGGAGTGATTTGGGGTGGCTTAATGACATCATCTCTCCTGGTTTCTTCAAGAAGTGAATCTTGGGAGTCTGCCATATTTTTATAGAAAATAGCAACAGTTAGGAGAAGGCCAGTTGTTGGGTCTAAACACAGACCCCGCTGTATCCAGGACTTATTCCCATGAAAGAAAAACAAGGCAACAGTGTTACTTGCGCAAGGGAGGCCACATCTATGTCCAGCACGACAATGAACCCCATGATGGCCTCCTCTCGCTGGCTTTTATTGAGAGACAGTTCACACAAAACACAGCAAAGCAACGCCCCCCGCATTGTATGTATATGTGTGAACTTCTATATGTAAGTAGGAATGTGTGTGTGTGTGTGTGTGTGTGTGTGCGCGCGTGTGTGTGTGTGTGTGTGTGTGTTAGACCTCCTGCTGACCAAAGGGTCGTAACCTCAGGAAGCTTAGATCAAAAGAAGTAGATCCTCCAGATAGGATGTATCTGCAATAAAACCTTACAGCCCCCTACCCAGAACCCCGAGAATCTGGGGGGAAGGACAGTGGAATCCCTTTCATCAAAGTTGGCAAGCATAAAAATGACAAACATTTAACAATCTACTCTAACACCAGTCACCACCAGCAAACTGCTTGCTCCTAAGGTGGTCTGTTGCAAAAATCTGTGGTCACAAAAAATTCTTATTAGAAATAACATTAAAAAGGTAAGAGTGTATTAAATGTGTGTATTATATTACTATCTATTACTTTGTAGATACTTAGGTTGTAAGAATCTGAATGTAAATCTACATGCTACCAATGTGTTTCGTTGATCTATTCTATTCTATTCTATTCTATTCTATAGGATTTGAGCTGGAGCTATAATTTGCATGGAAAGCAAAGTTTTGGAATGTTTAAAAATCAGCATTGTATTTGTCTTTTTAAAAGTTCTAAATTTCCATTAAGAAGTTTTCTTAATTTTCAGGGGTTTTTTTCCACTTCACAAGTATTCTAAACAAAAGAAAGATGGTTAGAGGTTGTTTTAGCACACACAAAAAAGACTACACAGAAGTAAAACTTTGTTGTATGCAAAAAAACAAGAAAAGGAGACAAAATATTTCCTTGCAAAAGCCTTACAAGCAGGCGTGGTTTCTTGAAACCAAATTATCTACAGAATAACTGAAAGATGCCGCTGGCATCGGCGTTCTAGATAGCACACACACACACACACACACACTAACATTCTCCCACTCACGCTTAATTACTGGAGCCAGTTTCTGTTGAGAAATATTTGAAAACCGCATGCTTTGGTTTCTACTGTTGAATCAAATCAGGTTTTACTTGCTTGACATTTGTGCTAGTCCTTTCCAAACCATTTTAATTTGTCTCTAGATGGTCTGTTGCTACTGATGTAGTAATAACATAACTATATCAGCTGAAACAACACAATTAAAACACTAAAGCAAAAAGAAGATTATATAACAGAGCTTCTAAAATTCCTAACACCCCCGACTCACTGTGCTGCCATTTCACCTTCTAATGCTCTGACTTTTCAGAGCCTTTCAAATGATCAAGCATTTAAGATTTTACCTTTCAGATTAAACACAAAACTCTGCACACTTCAAACAAATGACATGAGTCATGTTAGCTGTTTACTCCATAAGTTGTTTCCTTGTTTGCCTTGAAATCTCCCGATACTTATAGCAAGTATACAGGCATTTAAGACTCAGCGACGGAATGTGAGATGATATTTTTGTCATTACAAGGAATGTTCCCTTTTTGTTCTATGGACAAATATGTCTATGAAGCACATATATATGTACATATATGTATCAACAAATGAGTAAAAACTTGTTTGTACACTTTCACATAATGTGAAGTAGTGTTACAAATATTTAAGAAAAACAATGGACTTAACTGACTTCTTAAACAAGGAAAGGTATCATCAATGATATCTCAAGCACAAACCAGCTTCTCTGATTTCTTACAGAGTAGTTTGAGTTTGTTTTTTCTTTTATGTGTGTGCAAAAAGACTGAAAATGACATCACCTAATTTGTAGAGTATTAAAAGGAGTATTAATAAATATTCTTGTGATAAATTTTGAAACAAAATGAACAATATAAAACTGTTTTTAGTTTTTTTTATTTTTACTTATTCTTAAATTTTCTCTTTCGGTTTTTTGCTATGTGTGTGTGTGTGTGTGTGTGTGTGAGAATGTGTAGAAGACAGCAGTTACCTTAACATACTGGTAGATGAGCTCACTTGGTAAGTATCCCTCAGGTAGTCAACAGAAAATGTGTGCAGAAAAGAAACAGCTCCTAACTGAAGCCTGTTACCCGCAAGTATTTAGACTGGGTGTAGTCTTTGAGGCCAGCCCTAAACCCAAGTCAAACCATTCTTCTAAAATATATTTTTTGTTATTATTTGATGTAGAATAAAATATATTTAAATAATACAAAGACACCTTTCATACCTTAGTGGTATTATAAAGCTAAAAGTTTGTGTTAGAGAGACGCAATCCAGGTAGCATACAACAGCTTCCATGCAGAGACTGTCCTAGGTAAAACAAAAAGAGATCTCTCAATTTTAACACATGGCCTGCTTGTGTTTCAGCTTAAATATCTACGTTTTAACTGGGATGGGATTGGGAACTACAATATTAATTTGATCAATATAACCACTATTCAATCATATTGTGGCGGACCACCAGGTGGCTCCACTCACACCCAAGTTGAAGGGAAGTGCTGGGGTGGAGATTTTGGCGCTTAATGTATGTGAAGTTCTAGAGAGTCAGTTAATAAAGTTGGAGTGAGACACTGAGACCTCTCCTGTCGTTATTACATACCTCCACATTGGTGACCCCTGTGGCAAACATGCTAAGGCTCGAAGACGAAGCCAGCTCCGGCCTGGAAGCATCGGCTGCCGCCGGACTTCCACCTCCGCCGATGGCTGCGTTTGCTGTGGCGCTTAAATTGCCGGACTATTGGCGTCATGACCCTCCTTCATGGTTCGTGCATGTAGAAGCTCAGTTTGCTCTTCGTGGAGTTTCAGCCGACGATACCAAATACCACCATTTGGAGACCTCACTTGATCCGCTGTCAACCCGCCGCGTGATGACTCCCCTCCGGGAGCCGCCAGCCCAAGGCAAATACACCGCCTTCAAGGCGCTGCTGCTGCGCCGTTACTCCCTCTCTGATGCTGAGCGGGCCGAGAAACTCCTTTCCCCCGCGGGCCTGGGCGATGGTACCGCTCTCGAGCTCACGGAGAGCATGCTGTCCTTACTGGGCGCAGATGACGGAGGATTCCTCTTCACCCACCTCTTCCTCCGACAGCCGCCGGCTCCGGTGCGTGCTGGCCTTGCCAACTCCCCGCTATTGGCCACGAAGGATTACCGCTCCCTTGCGGAAGAGGCGGATCGCATCCTCCTGGCTACCAGGAGTTTCGGCGCAGTGTTGTCGCTATATTTAGCGAGTTTTCAGACCCCCTTAGCGAATTTTTTTTCTAAAAAGCGACTAGCGACAAATCTGGTGACTTTTTCTGGTGTTATTGGAGACTTATTTATGACGACTTTTTGACGTGAAAGGGTGTATCGCTTCTACTCTCAACAAGCAGCGGGTGCTGCCGTGGGCACCTCACCCGTGCCAAAGCGCTCACAGGGGACGTTCACACCTATGCGTCCAAACTGCAAATGAATCGCGAAAGAGCGAAGCCGCTGCTCCCGCACTGACTGTCAGTTCTTCTTTTACTGTTATGCTGTTTTGTGGATCACAAGGTTTAAAACTACTTATAAACACACACACACAAAGTAACTCCACCAGAGTGCCTATTTCGTGTCACTTTTGCCGGTCCAAGCCCGGATAAAGGGTTGGAATTGTGACATTAAAAAACAATAATTGCTAAAAGAAATTTAATTTGTAGTTCTAAATAAATTCTAAATGCATTTAGGACGTATTTTACTCACTTTATGTCTCTTCCACGATGTTATTTCTCTCTCCAACAACGTAGGTTACAATTACATTAGCATGACCAATTATACAAATTAGGTGATGACGTCATTTAACGACTTTTAGGACAACCTTACTGAGGGGTTGGCAACACGTCCAGGCGATTGTCCCGGACTCACCAGTGGTTTCCCCCACCCCCTCACCGATGCTCCAGGGGCCCTCCGACTCGTCCACGGTGGCTGGAATCGCTGCACGGCGGCACCGCGGAAAAGGGCTTTTTATCACCAGCGTTTTGGAGCGAAGGCACGGCACTGTCTCCCGCCTTGCAGTTTCCAGACCCAGGGAAACGGGCACGCCGGCGCTCTGTAGCAGCCGCGACCGCTGGCAACAAGGAAAGGCTACTTTTCATAGAGGACTCACGCTCGGGGAGGCGTTTCCTGGTGGACTCCGGCTCACAGAAGAGCCTTCTTCCCCCGGCTGGCTCGACAGGCTAGCTGAGGGCTGCGGGCTGTTGCTAACTGCGGCTAATGGCTCCCCCATCAAAACCTTCGGTGAAAGGTTGGTGACTGTTTGCTTTCATGACCGTGACTTTCAGTGGAACTTTGTTGTTGCTGCTAGCTCTGTGCCTATAATAGGCGCTGATTTTCTTTGTGCTCACGGACTGCTGGTTGATGTTGCTAACAGACGTTTAATTGATGCTGTGTCATTTTCTTCATTACCCTGTTTGACTCGGGGTATTGACCGTGGTGCATGCTAACTCAGTAGATTCGGGTGAGGCTTTTCAGTGTTTGCTTTCTGAGTTTCCCTCACTCACTGTCCCCACTTTCTCGAGCACTGTGACGAAGCACGGGGTGGAGCATTACATAACGACAGTAGAGCCCCCGGTGTTCGCGCGCGCGCGCCGCCTCGACCCTGCCAAACTGGCTGCTGCTCGGGAAGAGTTTGCCACCATGGAGCGCCTGGGCATCGTGCAGCGTTCGAATAGTGCCTGGGCTTCCCCGTTATACATGGTGCCCAAATCTGACGGTCGGTGGCGACCTTGTGGGGATTTCCGCCGTCTAAATAATGTCACAGAGAACGATCGTTATCCCATTCCCCACATCCAAGATTTTTCCGCCCATCTTGCGGGGACCTCTGTTTTTTCGAAGATCGATTTGGTACGGGGATATCACCAGGTTCCCGTGTGCGCGGAGGATGTCCCCAAAACCGCCGTCATTACACATTTCGGCCTTTTCGAGTTTCTGCGCATGCCTTTTGGCCTGAAAGGTGCCACTCAAACCTTCCAGCGGTTGATGGACAGTCTAGCGCGGGCTGCCCTTTATTTTTGTATATCTTGATGATATACTGGTGGCCAGCAGCTCGGAGGAGCAACACATGTTCCATCTGCGTCAGGTTTTTCGGCGTTTGGCAGAGCATGGACTGATCATTAATCCGTCTAAATGCCAGTTTGGGTTGCCGGTTCTCGACTTCCTCGGGCACCGTATTTCCGCCGAGGGCGCGGTTCCGTTGCCTGACAAAGTCCGAGCTGTTTCAGATTTTCCGCGTTCCACGAATGTTAAGGCACTGCAGGAATTTTTGGGGATGGTGAATTTTTACAACCGTTTTCTCCCCAGAGCGGCGCATCTGCTGAAGCCCCTTTATGGGGCATTAAAAGGTAAGAAGGCTAATGACCACGTTGGCTGGTTTCCGGAAAGCATCCAAGCGTTTTCTGATGCTAAGTTAGCTAATGCTGCCCTTCTGGCCCACCCATCCCCGTCGGCGCCAATTGCGTTGACCAGCGATGCGTCGGACATAGCGGTGGGTGCGGTGCTGGAACAGCGAATCTCGGGTGTTTGGCAACCGCTCGCCTTTTTCATCCGTACCCTACGTGACAGCAAGCGCAATTACAGTGTTTTTGACAGGGAGCTACTGGCTCTCCACCTGGCGACTCGTCATTTCCGTTTTTTTCTTGAGGGTCGTCACTTTACCGCATACGTGGACCACAAACCCTTGATGTTTGCGATGTCCAAGGTTTCTTTTTTTTTTTCTCCTTTTTTTTTACAAAACAAAACAAAACAAAAAAAAAACAAACAAACAAAAAAAAAACACCCACTATGGGCCCCAATCCCCCGACTGCCAGAAAAAAAAAGTTTATATTTTCCCAAGGTATGTAAGTAAAGGGTGCCAGATTAATTCAAAATCTTTTACATTATCATTCATAGTATATCTTATTTTTTCAAGATGAAGAGTATTTATAAGTTCTGTAAGCCACATCTTTAATACAGGAGTCTCGTTGCCTTTCCAAAGCTGCAGGATCAGTTTCTTTGCAATAATTAATGCATATGACATAAACCTTTTTTGAGAGTGTTGTAAATTTTGTGTTTCTTTGGAGATCCCAAAGATAATCACTATCGGATTTGGCTCAATCTTACTCTTAAAAATATTAGACAAGTAGGTAAAAATGTCACACCAAAAACCCTGAAGCCTTGGACAAAGTGCAAAACAATGTAACAAATTTCCATAATATATCATGCATTTTTCACAGAGGGGGGAGCAGTCTGGGTACATTTTGTGAAGTCTTTCCCTTGAGTAGTGTAACCTGTGTACAATTTTGTACTGAATTAAACAGTGACGGGAATTAATAAAAGGCGTGTTTATGTTGCGTAAGACCTCCTGCCAAAAATCTTCTGATAGGGGGATCCCAAATTCCTTTTCCCACTCCTCTTTAATTGAAAAAGTTGAGGGTATACTCATCTCCTGTATTGAGTTATAGAATAATGAAATTCTCTGTTCAAACCCCCGTCTATAACTAAGGCAACTATCCAGAAATTCAGACGGCATGTTTTCAAACTGCAGCAGATGTGTACGGATTAATTTCGTAATTGAAGATATCTAAAAAAATGGCTGTGCGGTAAGTCAAATCTATCTTTTAATTGTTGAAATGACATGAAGGTGTCGTTTGAGTATAAATCTTTTAGTTTACAAATTCCCAATTCCTGCCACACGTTGAAAGCTCCGTCTGCACATGATGGAAGGAAAGAAGGGTTAGCTGTAACAGGTATACACATTGATAGTGTTTTCAATTTAAAGTGCTTAATTATTTGTCTCCAGATTTGCAAGGTGGTGTGAATCACTGGGTTCGAATTATAATGTGTATTTGTCAAAGGAGTAGGAGAGAGTAATATTCCACCAACACAATAAGGAAGGCAATCCTCCCGCTCCATTTGCAGGCCGTGAGGGAGTAGCGCTGTATCATCCAGTAGAAGGGAAATTATTCTTAAATTTGATGCCCAATAGTAATGCATGAAATTGGGTAGTGTGAGTCCTCCAAGGGATCCGTGTTTACATAGGTGGTCTTTTTTTATTCTATGTGTTTTGTAGTTCCATATAAACGGCATAATGATGGCGTCCAACTTTTTGAAAAAAGATTTGGGCAAGAAAATTGGAATATTTTGGACCAAATACAAATACTGCGGGAGAAATACCATTCTTATTGAGTTCACTCTCCCTATCAATGAGATAGGGAGTGTCCTCCAATACTGGATGTTGTTTTTAAGCTTCTCCAGTAGAGGGAGAAAATTTTCTTTCATTAGGGAACTGTATCTTTTTGTTATTGTGATGCCCAAATATGTAATTTTTTTGTAAGTTATTTTAAATGGGAGAGATGTAAGCCATTCTTTACTTTCTAATTTGATGGGCAATACTTCACTTTTTCCCCAGCTGATCTTGTAGCCGGCGAAGGTACTAAATTTGTCAATAACGGAGAGGATTGCTGGAAGGGAAGTTAGGGGTTTTGTTATGTATAGTAAAATGTCGTCAGCATAAAGCGATATAGTATTAGAAGTGTATGCTGTGTCATAACCATGTATATCAGTATGAGTTCGAATTGTCTGTGCCAGGGGTTCCAGAGCCAGAGCAAACAATAATGGACTAAGAACACATCCCTGTCTTGTCCCTCTGCTGAGCTTAAACTGAGTTGATAATGTTTGATTTGTAAGAATTCTAGCTGTGGGGTTCTTGTAGAGTAGTTTTATCCAGGAAATAAAATCTTGTCCCAGTTGAAATTTCTCTAAAACTGCAAAGAGATAGGACCACTCCACATGATCAAATGCCTTTTCGGCATCTAAGCTAAGTACAAGTAGGTCCTGTTGCACCTTGGGGGAATAAATTATATTAAATAAACGTCTGAAATTATTAAAAGAACTCCTATTTGGTATGAAGCCTGTTTGATCTGGATGTACCAGTTTATTTATTACTGTATTAAGTCTACTCGCTAGTATTTTAGCCAGGATTTTTTGATCTGAGTTTAATAAAGAAATAGGTCTGTATGATCCCACTTCCTCCAAGACTTTACCTTTTTTTGGGAGTACTGTAATGATTGCTTCATTCAATGTTAGTGGTAGGGTGCCCACTTTGTATGCATGGTTGTACAGTTTAGATAGATATGGAACAAGTTTAATCTTGAAGTGTTTGTAGAATTCATTCCCTAACCCATCTGGGCCTGGACTCTTGTTATTTTTTAATAAACCAATAGGTTTAGTAATTTCTTCAGTTGTAATCTTGGCGTTCAAAATATTGCGATTCACCTGATCTAACACAGGAAGATCACACTTATCTAAAAAATCCTGCATATCTCTAGGCCCTGCAGTGGGATGAGAGGTATAAAGAGATTCATAAAACTGTCTAAAGTTATCATTAATATCTTTATGCGATGTGACCAGGTTTCCATTACGTGATCTAATTTTGTGAATCGTTCTGTCATTTTCTAATTTCTTTAGTTGTCTAGCTAACAACTTGTGTGGTTTATCCCCAAATTCAAAATACTTCTGTCTTACAAAAATGAACGTTCTGTTAATATTGCTAGTTAATATCTGGTTTAGTTTATATTTTAATGCACAAATAGTGTTGTACTTATCTAAAGAGGGAGCCTTTGCATTGTTAGCGTCCAAGTCATGGATTATTTTTTCTAGTTTTAATTGTTCTAGTTTATTATTTTTATTCCGTGAAGCTTGATATGATATTATGGACCCCCTAATATAAGCTTTAAACGTTTCCCATAATATGTCCGGTGAGGTCTCGGCATTATCGTTTATATCGAAGAATAAAGAGGTCTGGGAACTTATATACTGTTGAAATTTTAAGTCGTTCAGTAGTTGTGGGTCGAATCTCCAATTCCTGTATGCTTTAGTGAGATTACTAAGTGTGAAGGAACAGGTAACAGGGCAATGATCAGAAATAATAATATTGTGGTAGGTTACATTACGAACTAGGGAGAGCATTTTTCCGTCCACCAAAAAATAGTCAATCCTTGAATAACTATTATGTACAGGAGAATGGAAGGAATACTCTCTACCTGATGGATTTAAAGTTCTCCACACATCACAGATGTTCATATTGTTCATATATGTTTTGATAAAGTTGCTACCTTTACACGATGTAGTTCTTTTGGACAGGGACTTATCTAAGTATGGGTCTAGCACTAAGTTGAAATCACCTCCAATTATTAAATTACCATTAGGTATATCCGGAATTAAGCTGAAAACCTTTCTATAGAATTCTGGATCATCATGATTAGGCCCATAGATGTTCAGTAGGATAATCGGAGTAGCGTGCAGCTCCCCGGTCACTAATACATATCTACCATTCTTGTCAGCTATGGTGGAAGTATGTTTGAACGGGGTATCTTTCTTAATTAATATAGCTACCCCTCTAGTTTTTGCGGAAAATGTTGAGTAATACACCTGTTTAATCCATCTACACCTAAGTTTATTGTGAGCCGCATTTTTCAGATGAGTTTCTTGTAAAAAAATAATATCCGCTTTAAGAGATTTCAAGTGTGACAACACTTTGCCTCTCTTAACGGGCTCATTTACACCTTTCACATTCCAAGTACAAAAGGTTAAATCCACATTCTTTACATTTCCATTGTCTTCCATTTGAATAAATTAAGGCGGCTTAATTCTAGTACTTTCCATACTTATGCAGTCAAGATATGGGCCCCAACCCTCACCCCCCACCGCCCTGCCCATGTATAACCATAACAAAATAAGACAAATACGTAAGCGATGCATCCCCATCCGTGCATTCCCAAATGAAAATAAAAACAAAAACAAAAAATCTAAAGGGATGCTGTAACAAAAACTGAGCTTACCAAAATACTCTATCTCAAAACTTCCTCTATCCAACGTAGCTCCGTAACAAATTATAGTCTCTTTTACGGTGGCCCTGAGAGGCCAAATGGACTGCAACTTCAGAAAACACTTGCAAAAAGAAAAATGCTGCAAAAAGAAAAATGCTGCAAAAAGAAAAACACCTGCAAAAAGAAAAACACTTGCAAAAAGAAAAATACGGTGGCCCCTAGAGGCAAAGCACTTGCAAACTCCAAAACACTTGCAAACTCCAAAACACTTGCAAACTCCAAAACACTTGCAAACTCAAAAGCACATGCAAACTCCAAAACACTTGCAAACTCCAAAACACTTGCAAACTCAAAAGCACATGCAAACCCCAAAACACAACGGAAGTGCTCCAGGACGCTAGGGGCAGTGTTGAGCTTTTGTTAGCTAGTAACTACACAAGCCATGAAGTACCGGATTTGGGCTCTAGGCCGCATTTTAAGGCCGATTACGTCACAGTGACACGACGAAGGCTGTCCTAATTCAAAGGCTGCTCCAACTGCGGCCCTCAAATGCGGTCCTTAATTTCCCTGAATTTTAAGGATGGGTCGGTGAAGCCTTCATGGCCCAACATACCCCAGATTTCATAGTGCGGCGGTGGTGTGGATAATTTTGCCGAAAAAACGGCGGAAGCGGAGCGGCCGAAGAGTAAACTTTCAGAAGTAAGTGCTGAATATTATGTCACTTATTTATGCGCAAATATTTTTATAATGAAGATCATTAAAACATTACTGTTGGCCACATGTTGGGAAAGTTATGTGACATTAGCTTGGTTTTAAAGCCTTTACTTAAAAATATTAGTCGACCTTAGTCTTACAGAGAATGTGAGGATTTCATGGATAATTAAAGTCAGTCATAAATCCACAAACACAACAAGCTGAAAGTCAGTGATGCAGCTCGGTTTGCAGTCCTGAATATCACGGCACAAGCAGGATCCACTGCACTGTTAATGTTAGCTATGTTATATTGCTGCCTCTGTTCGGTGGTGTCGAGCCAAACGGACTTTAACGTGTGTTTGAACGAGCTGACGGTTCACTCGTTAAGCTGAAAGAAAGATGCTTTAATCACAGGAGTCACACATGTGTCCACTGTACCATCTGGGAACTCTTCTTATTTAGCACTCGTAATAACACAAACGCTAAATCTTCCTTCTCTGTGCCGTTTTGTAGCAGTGTGTACACCTGAGACTGTCACCTGTCTGTCTGTCCTGCACTCTCTCTCTGTTTCTTTCTCTCTGATTGTGGAATAAAAGTATGAACATGTATTTATAAGTTACACTTGTGTTTGAATCCTGCAGCTTATCACACATTTGATTTCCATGTGTGACAACTGCAAGTGTCCAGAGTGAGGACAGACTGAGGGACCCACTGCTGCACATCATCTGTGAGGCTTTGCACCCCTGATGATCCACCAGGACAAACTCAGCAGTGTGTGAGGAAGAGGAAGAGCCAGCAGCAGCTGACAGATGGAGAGAATAGACAGACTGTTTCCTGTTTGTGAAGGACTGCTAGGAAAGTTTAACATCACTAATGTCTGTCCTGAATCAATCTTATTAGGTAATTTTCAAATAATGTTATCATCCCAGTGTTTTCAGTGTGGGAGAAAGTACTCAGGGCCTTCAGGTTACACACTATGAAAGGCAGCAACAAGTTTAATATTCAGAAACCTAAAGTATGTATCAGCAGCAGAATGGAGCTAAAAATAAATGTTTGTTTCAGTTCTATGAAGCTTTGAGTATTTTGGATTAGTAGTCCTGCTGTGTTTGTTGCATCATGTTGCTGTGATTGTTTATATGCTTTATATATTCTGAGGTAAGTTGATCTATAGTATTACACCATATTCTATAAGGATGTTATGTGTTTGTTTACTTTCTGCCCAATATGACCCATTTAGCAGAAGTCAGCCTGTTTAAGGCCCTGATATCTATTCTGTATGACTTAAAGCAGTTATGACATGGTCTGATTTTCTCACCCAATAAAGGAATATTTAATATATCAGTCTACTCTTCATTTTATCAGAAACAGTTATCACAGTTCATACATTTGCTTTTTACACACATATGTAAGCATTGAGCCAAATTTAGTAATGCCAACATACTGAAGCACCAACATTTGTCTCTTATATATGCTCTTATATATGATACACCTATATATATATATATATATATATGCACTGTCAAAGATACTTGTCTTTGAGTGAAGATTTAAGGTGATAAGACATAAATAACTGCAACTTGAATCTGTAAGCTCAGTATTTAACACAGAGTTCATGTTAACTGCCGCAATAGCTAATAATGATCAATATAATAACTATTATATTGGCCATATTATATTTACATTACCAATGTGATATGACTTTAGTCTCATAAACAACATTAGCAAATTGTTATTTATTAACTAATCTTAAATGACTGTTCAGTACAGAAATGAAGCCCAAAAATCATGTTTTACTGTCGTGTGGTCTCAGCCTCAGATACTTATCAAATCACACAAAGCTCTTGTAGAAACAAACAAACAAATGAACAAAATATGTTCTCCTTCATTTCTGTCAAACAAAGTTGTATGACTCGTTTCCAGTGGTTAGTATCATGGTTGCTAGGCAACCTGGGAAGCGCGACGGTCATTGGTACTTCATGGCTTGTGTAGTTACTAGGTAACAAAAGCTCAACACCGCCCCTAGCGTCCCGGAGCACTTCCGTTATGTTTTGGAGTTTGCATGTGCTTTGGCGTTTGCAAGTGTTTTGGAGTTTGCAAGTGCTTTGGAGTTTGCAAGTGCTTTGGAGTTTGCAAGTGCTTTGGAGTTTGCAAGTGCTTTGGAGTTTGCAAGTGTTTTGGAGTTTGCAAGTGCTTTGCCTCTAGGGGCCACCGTATTTTTCTTTTTGCAAGTGTTTTTCTTTTTGCAGGTGTTTTTCTTTTTGCAGGTGTTTTTCTTTTTGCAGCATTTTTCTTTTTGCAAGTGTTTTTCTTTTTGCAGGTGTTTTTCTTTTTGCAGCATTTTTCTTTTTGCAGCATTTTTCTTTTTGCAAGTGTTTTCTGAAGTTGCAGTCCATTTGGCCTCTCAGGGCCACCGTACTCTTTACATCAAAGTAAATACGTGTCCCTAGGCCAGAGGCTGAGCTCTGATTTATCTACCTTATGCCGTCCTTGTTAAGATCCAAATTTTTCTTGTGCGTAGCGGCGTGCTTCGTTAGGATCCGTAAAAACCAGCTCCGTACCATTGTATGTCACCCTAAGTTTAGCAGGGTATAGAAGTCCATATTTGACTCCGGGTTGGTTTCGAAGCAGGTTTCTTGCTGGAGTAAACGCAGCCCGTCGTTTTACCACTGCCTGAGGTAGATCGCGGAAAATCTGAAGGCGAATATCTCCAAGCTTCAGATTCTTTCTGGTAGAAACTTTTTGTAGTATTTCTTCCATGGTGTGATAATAGTGTATCCTCGCGATCAAGTGTTGTGGCGGGGCTTCGTCTTCTGGGGTCGCTCGCAGGGCTCTGTGTGCTCGGTCCAATAGCGGAGTTTCATCCAGGTCCAATAGATCTCGTAACAACTTTGCCACAAAATCCCTGACACGCTGTCCATTTTCTCTGCCTTCTGGTACCCCGGCTATCCTTATATTGTTCCTCTTTGAACGCCCTTCCAGATCAATGCATTTTTCAGACAATTGTTCCACTTTGTTAGAAAGTTGTTTGACTTTTTCTTCTAATTTCACCATGGAGTTTGAAGTAATTGTCGCCGATTCTGATAGATCTTTCAGCTGGACATTATGGTTTTCCATTACGGTTTTCAAAGCTGAGATGGCCTCGTCATTTTCAGCCCTCAGCGTTGCAATTTCCCCGCGTAGGGTATCACAAATGTCTGCTTTCATTTGAGTTATCTTGGTGTCCAAAGAAGCAATCGCTGACAGCACTTGTTTGTTACCTTGTGTATATGCCTCAAATGCGGAGATGGCTGGCGTGCCGGTTTTAACGCCGTCATTTTCAGCCGAGGCCACGCCAAAGTCGGTCGTTTCGGTCGCGCTTGCTTCGGATTTGGTTTTTTTGGTGGCATTTGAAGAAGAGTGAACTCTTTACAATCCCTGTATTACTTTGTAAGAGAAAAATGTATTACTTTGATGATTATCGTAATTTCATCAAATCAGGTGTAGGAGCTGCTGGCACACGCGTCTTCACCCTCTCATGGCCTAACCGGAAGTCCTCCCCAAGGTTTCTGATCCATGGAGTGCACGCCAGCAGCGCCAGTTGGCAGCCATTTCTGAGTTTACCACGGACATTCAGCACGTGGCTGGTAAGTCCAATCATGTGGCTGACTGTTTGTCCCGTGTGCGCTGGTTTCTCCCGTCTTTCTCGGCATAGACTACTCCGCCATGGCTGCCGTTCAGAGCAGTGACCCAGACATCCTCGCGCTTAAATCCACGCAGATGGGCCTCATACTGGAGGACAGACCCGTGCAGGACGGCGGCCCTCTCCTGGTCTGTGACGTTTCCACCGGCCGCCCTCGCCCGGTGGTTCCCGTTTCATGGCGTCGTCAAGTTTTTTGACTCGGTACATGCTCTCTCTCATCTGGGGGTCCGGGCCTCTGTTAAACTGGTCAGCTCTAAGTTTGTTTGGCCGGGCCTTCGCAAATCGGTGAAGGAATGGGCGGCGGCGTGCATTCCTTGTCAGCATGCGAAGGTTCATAAACACACCAAGGTACCCCTGGAGCAGTTCTTCATACCCAGCAACCGTTTCGATCATGTGCATGTCGATCTGGTGGGTCCTCTGCCGCAGTCACAAGGTTTTACGCACCTTTTGACTATTGTTGACCGCACCACCCGGTGGCCGGAGGCGATCCCCCTGGCGTCCACTACCGCAGCAGTGGTGGCCAAGGCATTTTTGTCAACCTGGGTCTCGCGTTTCGCCCCCCCCGCGGACATTACCTCAGACAGAGGCCCCCAGTTCATTTCCGAGCTTTGGTCGGCCATGGCTGATGGACTGGGGACCAAGGTCCACTGCACAACCGCATACAACCCGCAAGCTAATGGGATGTGTGAACAGTTCCACCGGTCGCTTAAGGCTGCTTTTCGCGCCTCCTTAAAGGATGGCAATTGGGTTGACCGCCTCCCGTGGGTTTTGCTTGGGCTGCGCTCTGCGGTTAAGGAGGATCTCGGTGCTTCCCCAGCTGAACTAGTTTTTGGTCAGCCCCTCCGCGTGCCTGGAGAATTCTTGCCCGAGAACCCTCCCCCCTGCTTCGATCCATCGGTGCTATCTCTCAACCCGCTTTTGCACTCGCTTCGGGTTCCTGGTCCGGTGCACCATTGCCTGCCTGACACTTTTGTTCCAAAGACTTTAGAGACTGCTAAGTTTGTTTTTGTTAGGCACGATGCCCACAGGACACCGCTGCGGCCGCTGTATGACGGCCCATTCAGGTTGAAGGGAAGTGCTGGGGTGGAGATTTTGGCGCTTAATGTATGTGAAGTTCTAGAGAGTCAGTTAATAAAGTTGGAGTGAGACACTGAGGCCTCTCCTGTCGTTATTACATACCTCCACAATATAAAGAAATCCCCTTTCTCATGAAAAAGGCTTGTTTGTCCTATTAGGTCTCTTCAAACAGGACACATTTTTTTAAGGTCTAAAAATCACGAATGTAAAAATCATATGTATTATTAAAATACAGTATGTGTTTTATTCCATGACACCAAGTTACCTTTCAACAAGTTCTTTCACAATAACTTAAGCTGAATGTTGCTTAAAAGTATCGAAATGAAACTACTCCGTGGTAGGCATTCTTATGCCTTCTCTTATCTGACTCATTTCTCTTGATAAACATCTATCCTCACATTGTCGATACAAGCAACAAAGTGCGAAATCTTTCACTTGTTCGAACATGCAAAGTCTTGATCCTTTTTGAATCATAGATAACATACTCAAGGAACTTAAAGTTGATATTTAATATGATTAAACAATTAATGATAACAGATCAATCATCTGAAAATATTAACTACACCCCTGCATCTATCTCAAGATGAATTGATAGAAGTTTCAGGTTGAGTGCAAAGGAATAGAACTTGTTCACCGAGTTACAGGCGAGCCTCTCCTATTTTTTGTCTCTGGCATTTGTAGAGTCTGGAAAATTTTATTGTTTAATATCCACCTGCTCATCAGTCTAACCGGTGTTTTTGAATCTATCAAGTAAATGACTACAAAGTTGTTCAAGTTCTGTCTGTCTTTCTTTCTTTCTTGGAAAACGGTCTGCCCTCAGTAAATTCAGAGTACTTGCTGCTAAAGGCAGACATATGCGTTAGGCCAAAGAATAATATTGCCTCGGTTGATATTTTTGCTAAATAAAATTCTATAAAAAGAAAATTACATCTTATGGTAATGTCTCATTTAACTGTAGCCACTGTTTCAAAGAGGATGTTTATTTATTCAGAGTATGCGGAATATGTCCAAAACTTGAATAATATGTTGTGAAAAAATCAGCACTCTCAAAGGGATGCACTTAATTATTCCTTGATTTTTGTTTTGTTTTGTTTTGTTTTGAGGCAGTGAAACATAAGAAGAATAAATGCATTGAAGGGAAGCAAAGTTTGAAAAGTTGAAAGCAACTGACCAAAGAAAGAAAAAACATCTGAGGAGTACAAGCTCGTGTTACAGACCGATTCTGAAGCAGCAATTTACTAAACAACAAAAGGAAAAAAACTCTCTTCTTCACATTCATGCAGGACATCATTATGATTAAGGATTAAGTCGCGCTCTTGCACAACTGTAGAAGATCACATTCTCTTTTACCTATTGTAGTGTTTCAGAAATTTCAGAAATGAAAAGTAATTTTCCATATAAGTTGGTGCTCCTCAAAACGTAGGCACCCCACTGTAAGTACTGCCTTTGCCTACTCAGTGTGGTGCAGTGTGACCCTATTCATTGTGGGTGTTGCACTCTCAGTGTCACTCTGATTTGTGCTTGGAGGAGCAGAGCATCCTTTTGGAAGAGATTGTTAATTGAGGTGGAAAGATGCTTGGAGGAGGATTACATGTTCCGTGTGTACGACGAAAAAGGTCCTTCAAATAAAAACATCACAGAGCTCAGTGAACTCATTAATATGTCCATTCATTTTAAATGCAGCCATACTTAACTGAGGAAGCATGGCTGTAACACTCACTGTAACACTCATTACAGTGAGTGTTTTTTAGTGGGTAAGGTATGTCAGTAAGGAATAAATAAGACAATGGAGAAAGGCTTTGTTATCATAGGAAGGGGTGCACAAAATGCTGCATCAAAATTTTGGACAGCACTCAATCCTTTTTTTCTCAGGACATGTGTTGGCAGAGTGGAGAGGGACGAGAAAGCACACGGTACGAATTCACAGTGCAGATCATAAAGTTGTGAACCACACACACACACACACCCAAGCATGACAAGAAGCGACTTCTTTTGGCTTCATCAACTGCTTATGGACATTCAAGTTCATTCTCCCTCTCTGGATTGCACGATGTATACTCGTGGGCCAATTCACTAGACATACCTGTTCAACTGCTTTTTAACGTACGGAATCACCCAATCACATGACAGCAACTTATTGCGATGGTGAATGTAAACCTGGAGAAGAAAGGTGATTGGCATCAACTCTTGACAGTTGACTTGTTTTACATGTTTATTGTTTTTTCATAATGAGAACTGTCACCATGATGTGCATCGGCCTAACTCTCATATACTGTGATGTCCTCATAAACAAACTGGAATGTAGAAAATAGCACGTAGCCTAGGGGAAAGCAAAGATGCAAGTATAACCTGGACTTGAGCAAACAGGTTAAGATTCTCAAGTGAAAAAGTGAGTTGATAGGTAGAAAACTAGTTTGTTGGGGTTATGTGAGGAATCCAAAGTACAGATAAGAATGAGATAACACAAAACAAATAAACACCCCCACCAGTTTCACACAAAGTGGGTGGACAGTATGAGGGCAGGTCTACAAAATGCTATGGCTGTGATTTTAAGCTGATGGGTAGGTGTTCTTGGGGGCAAGAGAGAGACTAAGAAGGTAAGAGCAGAGAAGAGCAGAAAGAAAACAGCAGCAAGCTGCGCTACAGCCATGGCAGGACCTACTGTAATTTTAAAAGACAGGGATAAATTTACTTAATCCACTATGTCATATTTGGCAAATTTCTGAGTGTGCTGAGTCATATTAGCTGCAAGTGAAATGCGTTAGCTAGGTTTTGGACGGGATAAAAGAATCTAAACTGTGTATGTCTGAAGAGTTTCATCTGTTTGAAGGGTTGACAGGTGCATAAAACTGAAAATCTAGAATAATGCAGGGAAAGGAGAGGCTGATAGGTATGCTCCAAGATTCCCAAGTAGCAGATATCTGCAAAATTATTACAGGGCTTTGTTGTTCAGTGCCCAAAGTTTTTAGGTGTGATTAAAATGTGTTTTTGAATTTGTCTTTAGCTTTGAAATATCACATTTGAATCTGACTTATTACATTTTTACTGAGAATATATCATTTTAAAGAAACGATACGTTTGTTAACTGCACATCACATGACTCTCCTATTACGTGACATACCAAAGGTGCTATACTGGTTCGAGGACTGGGGACTGTACAGTTTGAGTACAGTGCTGCGTTGTTATGTTTAAGACGATCTGAGCTCAGCCATAAGAAGATGGGTACACTGTGGTTATGAAGAGATGGAAATAGTCAGCAACAAGGTAGACTGGTGTTTAAACCATGTTTATTTGGTATTGAGGGGCCCAAAGCAAGAAAATAGCCCCTATACCATTCCACCATCAGCAGCAGCCTGAGCTGTTAATACAATTTATGCATGCTTCTTTGTACCAAATTCTAACCCTAACACCTGAGCAGGAACAGTCTCATCAGCGTCCTGTTCTTTACTGAAAGGAGTGGCACCCAGTGGGGTGTTCTGCTGCTGTAGGCAATGTTCACGTTTTTATACATTGTGGATTCAGACATGTTTTTCTGCATACCTTGGTTGTAACAAATTTGAGTAACTGTTACCTCCCTGTCAGGTTGAAGCAGAAGACCATTCTTCGCCGACCTCCGGCATCAACGATGCATTTATCCACAGAGAACTGCTGGTTATTGAATAACTTCTCCTTTTTGCACCATTCTCTAAACCCTAGAGATGGTTATGTTGGAAGATGCCAGAAGATAAACATGATCTACTCAAACCAGCCCATCTGGCACCAACAAATATGCTACATTCAGAGTCACTTAAATCACCTTTCTCCCCAGTTCTGGTACTTGGTTTGAAATTAAGCCGGTGGGCTTGACCATGTCTAAATCCACTGAGTTGCTGCCATGTGATTAGAAATTAGTGTTAATAAACAGATGAACAGGTGTTGCAAATTAAGTGGCCAGTGTATGTTTATATTAAAACATGAAAAATACAAATACATTATATTTTCATTATTTATATTGTTTTAGGGCCATGCAACAATGTATTTTTTGTTTGCTGTCAACTTAATCTGATGCTCTTTAAAATGGATCTGTTCAGAAAAGAGCATATTCACAACCACTTCACAACAAGATTCTTCATGCAAAGACATAGTCATGTAATCATCTTTTGGAGGAGAACCAAATCCATGTTTAAGTGTCTGGATCCGGAAGTCCACTAACCAAATTATTGAAAACTTTAAAAGCTACTTTCCACTTGTTTAATAAAATGTTATAATATAACAACACTGGAAGAGCTCCTTTACATGTCATCTTACACTATTTGCTTCTTTTCTTCCTCACCTCCATGTTACCTCCTCTGAAAACACCTTTTGACATAATGCTTTCCCTATGTGGTGTCGCGAATGAGAAATAACTGGGGACGGTTACCAAAATAGTGACAACGCCACCTGGGGGAGGGCGTTACACCCCCAGGAAAGATTTCTCTAGCCAATGAAAGGATTGCACTGGCTACCAAAGCCCACAGACTCGTTATTTAATGGCAGAGGTGAGACAAAGGAAGTTTACAATTCAAAAGTTTATTAAGAGAAACTACTAAAACATATATCTATAAGATCAAAAAGGCACCTAGGGTAGCAGGAGTGAAATAGTAAAATAATTAATTAAAACACTTTGTTAACAGACAATGATTAAAACGACATACTCCCTACCACAATGCTACCCTAAAACAAGCACAACATGTTAAAAGGAAGCAACTAGACAAAATGGTGGAGACCGGCCACTTGAGGAGGCAACCTACAGGGAGGAGTGCCCAAGGGTGCCACCAATTACTCACCCATGTGATTTCACTGCAACCTCACTCACACTAAACTCTAAATGGTGCAATCAACCTATGCCCGGTGTGTACACTCGCATGCATCGGGGAGGGGATTCCACCTCACGTGCCTAGCCTCTGAACAAGCGGCCGCACCTCCACTAAAGCAATAAAAGAAAAGATAAAACGTTAAAACAATTCAGTAAAAGATCCACATAAAACCAACACATCCCAAATCGCTGTTCGTTAAAAGTAGCGCGTAACAAACGAAACGGCATCTGGCAAGACAGCAGCAGTATAATACACACCTGCAACAAAGGAGGGAAACAGTAGTCAAAGTCCACCCTACTATGCCACGGTATGATGAACACAAAGGTCGCACTTACCACTCTCTAAAGGGCAATTCTGAGCAGCTTTCCTTAAGAGATATGCAGTGCTCGACTGCCTAATGCTCGCAGCCACACTGGATTGCCAAGACTGCCAAATGCCGTCTGTCAGTAGTGAAGCGCAGCTGTTTCTTATAGCCGGGTAATTGTCTGCTGGGAAGGTGTGGATGTCAGTGGTGCGTTTATGGACATGATGTAACATCCTAACCCAGAATCTACTTCACTACAATCTACCCCCAGGATTTGAATCGTCGTCCCGACGATTGACACTCACTGCCAAGGTCTAAACAGGGTAACTGTATTAGGCACAGGTGCCTGCGAGATCACGGCCTATATTGCTCTACTTCCTGCTGCCTGGGGCAAATGGTGCGGATTTGGGTGCGTCCCAGCATTACCACGATTAGTCCTGCGTAAAGGGGCTATGTTGTTATGAACACCAGCCATAACTGGCAGCTGATCAGGGCAGGCCAACCCCGCGGAGGACATTGAGGGTTCTAGCTCGTCTGGTCTACGAGGGCTAGGATTCTCTGGTCTTGGTTGACGATTGCTTGGAGCTGGAATAGGTTCAGAGACCAATAAAAACCACTCGCCATCTTGCATCGGTTCTTCTACAGGGGCAGTTTCTAATGTTTGGATCGGAGCACTGGGGGGGCAGGTGGTCACGCCTTCCACCTTATTCTTTAGTAGTGAACGGTGGACATGTTTCACGTGACTCAGGTTATCTACCGGAGCAATAGTGTACACGGACCCATTTTGGTCAGGGGCCTTAAGCACTTTATACACCACCGAACTCCAAACATCCTAAATTTTATGACGGCCTCTAAACCCAACCTCCTTAAGGTAAACCAACTGACCTTCTCGCAGGGGAGCATCCCTCACATGCTGGTCGTGACATATCTTGCGCCAAGTAGCTGCAGCCCCCAAGCGTTTATTAGCATGTTCAAAGGCATGACGTAGTCGGGTCTGATGCTCTACAACCCAATCATGGGTACTACCAGCCACAGGCTCCTGAATCCTACCCAACAAAAAGTCAACGGGTAACTGGGGATCTTAGCCAAACATCAGAGCAAAGGGTGACTCGCCTGTAGACTGATGTACGGTAGTGTTATATGCAAAAATCACTTGTGGCAAATAACAAGCCCAGTCCCTTTTTCGAGAGGTAGGAAGGGTGCGCAGTAAATTGTGTAAAGTGCGATTAAACCGCTCACATTGCCCATTACCGGCTGGATGGTAAGGGGTAGTCCGACTCTTCTCAATACCATACATTTGGCAAAGCTGCTCAACCAGATTACTCTCAAAGTTTCTACCTTGATCGGAGTGGATACGCCCTGGCACGCCAAATCTGCAGAACCACTCCTTCACCAACACTTCTGCCACTGTCGATGCCCGTTGATCATGGGTTGGGATGGCCTGGGTATATTTTGAGAACACATCTGTCATAACAAGAACATTTTCAACCCCATTACGCGACGGCTCCAATACAGTGAAATCAACTGCAAGGATCTGATTTGGTCGGGATGCAAGCAAATGGCCCATATAAGCGTTAGGATAGATTTGAACATCTTTAGCTAGTTGGCATCGCTCACACTCCTGGCACCACTGTTGGATATCATGGTACATCCCCGGCCAGTAACACCGCTGAGAAACCAGATCTACGGTTCTCTTTACACCCTGCTGTCCGTGCTCCTGGTGCAACTGATGCAAAACCTGACCCTGCAGTGACTTGGGCAACAGCACCTGCAGCATCTCTTCTCCCCTAGGATGAGAGACCTTGCGATATAACACACCACCCTGCTCCACTAACCTACGCCATTGCCTGACCAATCTGAGGGCCTCCCTTGAGGTTTGTCCACGTTCAGTTGCATCAGGCCCCCCTTCTCCGTATCCAAAACTTCAGAAACTCCTGAATAATAGGGTCAGCCTCCTGTAAAACACGAAGGTCAGACGGCGCATGTCCTGGAAAGACCGACATAGTGGCTTGAACAGCCTCAATTAGTGGTTCCACCCCAAAAACCTGTTGCAAAGGGGCAGGCAGAGGGGTACCAGAGACTATGCCTAGTTCATTAACTGAAGTAACTTCAGCGGGATGTTGCCGTGAGAGATCATCTGCGTTCTTATTACTCCGACCAGGTCGATACTTGATGGTGAAATCAAAGGCAGCAAGCTGTGCAGCCCAGCGCTGTTCTGTAGCGCCCAGCTTGGCTGTGGACAAGTGACTGAGGGGATTATTATCTGTATATACTGTGCACTTCTGCCCCAACAGGTAATCTCTGAATTTTTCAGTCATGGCCCACTTCAAGGCCAGAAACTCCAATTTCATAGAGCTATAATTATCCATATTACGCTCTGTAGGACGAAGGCCACGGCTGGCATATGCTATAGGTCGAATCTTCCCTGCCTGTTCTTGGGAGAGCACTGCACCTAGGCCCTGATAGCTAGCATCCACCTCTAGAATAAACGGCAGAGAAAAATTAGCATAAGCCAAAACTGGAGCAGACACCAACCTCTGTTTCAGCCCTTCAAAGCTCTTCTCACATTCATCTGTCCATGCTGCAGATAAAACCTGTATAGCAGGTTTCCTGGACTTAGTACCAGTCAGCTCAGCAACTAGGCGATGTAGGGGGGCGGCCAATTTTGCGAACCCCTCAACAAAACGACGATAGTAGCTTGCAAAGCCTAAAAAGGAACGCAACTCTGAGACATGGTTAGGCCGAGGCCACTTAGATACGGCTTCAATTTTACTAGGGTCGGTAGACACACCATCCCTCGACACAACATGACCCAAGTAGCTCACCTCAGATTGGAAGAAGGAACACTTTTCCAACTTAGCCTTGAGGCCTTCTTGCTGCAACCGTCCCAGGACAACATCCAAGCGACTCACATGTTCCTCGACTGTAGAAGAAAACACGATAACATCATCTAAATAGAGCAACAAGGACTGACAGTGTTGGTCTCCAAAGATCCTCTCCATTAATCGCTGAAATGTACTCGGGGCATTACACAACCCAAAGGGCATCCTATTCCACTCAAACAACCCGAAAGGAGTGCAGAATGCAGTCTTCGATTTGTCTTTTTCTGTAACAGGGACTTGGTTATAACCTGTGGCAAGGTCCAAAGTGGAAAACCAGCGGGCACCGGATAAAGCATCGAGTGACTCGTCGATACGTGGCAGGGGAAAAGCATCCTTGCGGGTCTTACTGTTTAAAGCCCGGTAGTCCACACACAAGCGAAGGCTGCCATCTTTTTTTCTTACCAACACAATGGGGGAAGCAAAGGGGCTACTGCTTTCCCCAATTACCTGGGCCTCAAGAAGCTGTCGATTGTGGGCTTTTACGGCCTCATATTCTGAGGGGGGGGATACGCCTATACCTCTGCCATACCGGGGTGTCTTCCACTAAGGGAATATCATGAGAAATCAAGTTAGTACAGCCTATATCCCTGTCGTGATCGGAAAAGACGCCACTATACTTATATAGTAATGACCTCACATGACCCTGCTCTGGTGCAGTAAGAGTAGATAAGTCAATAGCAGCAATCTTATCTTGCACTGGACTAACTACAGTCTGTGAGGTGACGGTAGCTGGCATACCCTCCTCTTGGAGACCCTGGGGGGAGCTAACTAGATGAGCATAGCTCAGGGTGCCGATCATAGTACGAGGAGACAGTACTACATCCTGCACACCAACGTTAACAATTGGGATATACACTGTGCCTCTGTTAACACAAAGAAGACCAGGGGATGCCAACAAGCCGGCAGGTAAACCACAACTGAGCGGCTCAAACAAAGCCTCTCCTGCCAGATGTTGTGAACATGTAGCTGCCACAATTTTCATGGTACCACCAGGGACGCGGCAAACTCTACCTCCCTTGACCTTTACCCGACTTGAGCGTTCTGGGGGGGCCTTATCCTGGATCTGATGGCACTGCTGGAGAGCTTGTTGTATTAAAATAGGGGCCTGAGCCACTGGGGGGGCAGTTAAAAAGGGAAGAACCATGTTGTGCGAACAACTCGTGATAACATTCCCTAATAACATTCATTCCTAAAACCCCAGGTGCTGACATTGTACCCTGTGGGGGGGGGTCCCCTCACGACCAGCACACCCCGCCAGGTAATCTCTTTACCACACAGATGCACATCTAATTCAAAATAGCCTATGTAAGGTATGGCTAGCCCATTAGCAGCACTTAACTTCAACCAGTTGCACGACCGAAGGCTATCCAGGCCGCATGACGCGAAATGCTCTCTGAAAAAGCTCTGTTATTGTGGACACCATGGACCCGGTGTCCACCAAACAAGGCACCCATACCCCACCCATTAGTACCTTCATGTAAGGGCATGCGGATACCAAACTTTCAGGGTTAGATACTACAGCCCCTGAGCTTAAGGAGCCCTCACCTGAACCTTGACTCGATGCTTCAGGGGGGTAGAAGCTTCCCTGATGGGAGGACCAAGCAATATCATTTGAGCTGGATTGTGCTACCGTACCAGCTGGCTGTGCATATTTTACTGTGGGCGCACCAGTGCATTCCCTAGCAGAATGCCCAACCTTCTGACACCGCCGGCAAATTGCTGCCCTGTTATGTGAAGCTGTATAAGTTTTGGGAACGCTGTTCAAGGCTGCAAGACTCCTTGTAAGCTGATTTAAGTGCCTTTGCTGATCTTTGAGAATCTCTTTCAATTCATGTAATTCAGGGTGATAGGGTGCAGTACCTGCCTGGTTACTGCTAAAAGGGATCTCCTGAACAGTGTGCTGAAACCCAGCTACCGAGGGGACCGAATAGCTTCTACCCCTCCCACCCCCTGGAATACCTTCCTTCACGCTCCCATAATATAGCCTCATGACGAACATCCATCAAGGTGGCAGTAGGGTGGCTGCGGACATACTGTTTTAATTCTCTGCGTAAGAAACAATCAAGCACATTTTCAACAAATTGGTCTCTAAGCAACACATCTTTGTTCAGCAGAACATGAGGGGACTGTTTCGCAACTCTATCCATGAGGCACATAAGAGCATGCGAAAACTCTTGCAATGTTTCTCCCTCCTGCTGTCGTCTTGAAAAGAACTCTTCCTGCAGAGAGACATATGACTTAGTACATCCATACAGTTCCTGTAAAATAGTCAAAATCTTTTCGGGATAGTCTTTCTCCTCTGGAAGCCGATATTTAATCTCTTCTCTGGGCTCGCCTTCTAGATGAAAAGGGCTTGGTCGACTGGTGAAAGATGTCGTACCCTCAAACAGGCCTGCACCTCTTCCACCTAGTCAGCAATACCTATACCAGTCTTACCGTTGAACCATGGGCACTTCCTTTCCTGAGGAATATAAATCAGTCTCTCAGTCGCGGGAGCTGAAGCAGCAGAATGCCCATTGGTGGATGATCCTGTAGCAGCAGCACTGGTGCCAGGTTGCTCCAACCCTCGCTCTTGCCGCATCTGCCGATTTTCTGCTTGCAGCTGAGCTACCAAGTCTCGTAGCTGTGTGAGCTCTTCCTCCATAATAAACCAGAGTATTTAAATATCACTTTATAGAAACCAAAAAAAAAAATCCGTCCCGACGCTGCCACTGCTGCTGTCTTGCCACTGCACTACAACAACCAAACAAACCGAACAGGTTTAACCCCCCAAAAACAAAAAAACAAAACAAAAAAAAAAAAAAAAAAAAAAAAAAAAAAAAAAAAAAACCCCACACACACAACAGATCTCTGCCTGAAAATATCCTGTCGACACAACGCCAGATTGTGGTGTCACGAATGAGAAATAACCGGGGACGGTTACCAAAATAGTGACAACGTCACCTGGGGGAGGGCGTTACACCCCCAGGAAAGATTTCTCTAGCCAGTGAAAGGATTGCACTGGCTACCAAAGCCCACAGACTCGTTATTTAATGGCAGAGGTGAGACAAAGGAAGTTTACAATTCAAAAGTTTATTAAGAGAAACTACTAAAACATATATCTATAAGATCAAAAAGGCACCTAGGGTAGCAGGAGTGAAATAGTAAAATAATTAATTAAAACACTTTATTAACAGACAATGATTAAAACGACATACTCCCTACCACAATGCTACCCTAAAACAAGCACAACATGTTAAAAGGAAGCAACTAGACAAAATGGTGGAGACCGGCCACTTGAGGAGGCAACCTACAGGGAGGAGTGCCCAAGGGTGCCACCAATTACTCACCCATGTGATTTCACTGCAACCTCACTCACACTAAACTCTAAATGGTGCAATCAACCTATGCCCGGTGTGTACACTCGCATGCATCGGGGAGGGGATTCCACCTCACGTGCCTAGCCTCTGAACAAGCGGCCGCACCTCCACTAAAGCAATAAAAGAAAAGATAAAACGTTAAAACAATTCAGTAAAAGATCCACATAAAACCAACACATCCCAAATCGCTGTTCGTTAAAAGTAGCGCGTAACAAACGAAACGGCATCTGGCAAGACAGCAGCAGTATAATACACACCTGCAACAAAGGAGGGAAACAGTAGTCAAAGTCCACCCTACTATGCCACGGTATGATGAACACAAAGGTCGCACTTACCACTCTCTAAAGGGCAATTCTGAGCAGCTTTCCTTAAGAGATATGCAGTGCTCGACTGCCTAATGCTCGCAGCCACACTGGATTGCCAAGACTGCCAAATGCCGTCTGTCAGTAGTGAAGCGCAGCTGTTTCTTATAGCCGGGTAATTGTCTGCTGGGAAGGTGTGGATGTCAGTGGTGCGTTTATGGACATGATGTAACATCCTAACCCAGAATCTACTTCACTAGGTTTGAAATTACAGTTTTTCTCGATTGCTAAAACACATTTCTTGAAACTACGCCTCATATCCGCACAACAGTAAACACAAATCCATAACATCTCACTCAATTCCCCAAACATCCTATTTCCAGGTCAAAATGAAGCTCTACACCCAAAACTATTCACTCCTGCTGAAAAACCGAACTTTGCCCTCAGACATCAAACACAAGCCCTCAAAAACACACACACTACAACAGAGTTTTGCACACTGGTACAATTAATTCAAAACAATAGTTCCAAAACAATTAGGTTGCTTATGGTTCTCCCCTTCAAAACCCTTGTCACATGATAAACACAAAAGACGCAACCAATGTATGTACAGTGGCACATTGTCATTCATGTACTATACAGTACAACACACACCAGAAACATTATCCCACCACAGCATCTTGTCTTTGGTCTGGGTCGGGCCAGAGAATCTCATCCACATCACAGGCTATATTGGCCCCAGCCAGGCAGCGGGGGTAAAATCCTCTTGCATGCCTGATCCACCCCTGGCATGCATCTACTGATATGTCTAGGCAGGCCTCTTCCATGGCCTGAAGGAGGTGAACACGGACATAAGGTTCTCGGTCATACACTTTCCACCGCCATGCCGAAAATAACTCCTCTATCGGGTTTAGAAAGGGGGAGTATGCAGGCAGAAAGATATTAGAAAACCTTGGGTTATTGGTAAACCAGTCACGAACCAGAGCAGCGCGATGGAAGCTGACGTTATCCCACACAACAACGTAGTGAGGCTGCTCTGGCTGTGCTGGTTCCCTGTAGTCCAGCTGGAACATATGTTGTCTTAAACCATCAAGAAAAGCAAGGAGAAGCATAGTGTTATAGGGTCCTAGTACGGCATGGCGGTGGAGTACCCCTCGTTGGCTGATGGCTGCGCACATAGTGACATTCCCCCCACGCTGACCAGGGACATTTACAATAGCCCGATGGCCAATTATGTTCCTCCCCCTTTTCCTTCTTTTGGTCAGGTTAAAACCTGCCTCATCCACAAAGATCATTTCATGGGGAACAGGCCGTCCTTCAATCTCAAAGATTCTCTGCAAAACACATAACACAGTAGCGTCAATCGGTACCCTGAACCAAAGTTCAAGAGTGCTGAAATGGCAGCATAAACTGCCATGCTGTGATGGTACACAATACCTTATACAGTATCAAAACTCATACCTGAACATATTCCACACGTTGGTTTTTCACTCTGTCAGAGTTTCGTTCGAAAGGGACTCGGTATGCCTGTTTCATCCGGAATTGATTCTTTCGGAGGATGCGGTCAATTGTGGAGAGGCTGATGGCATTTATGCCTCGAAAAAGATGATCATCCTCAATCACTCTCCTTTGAATCTCTTGCAGGCGGATTACATTATTTGCAATTACCATGTTTACAAGTTCCCTCTCTTGCTCCTCCGACAAAAGCCTTAACCTGCCTCCACCAGGTGGTCGTCTCTGTGTCCTACAAAAATAGAAGCACTCATTACTGTAACTGTCACACATTCATTTTACAGGAAAATAATGGAAACATACTGAAACTCAAGACACATAAATTCAGTAACTTAAACGTTACTGTACAAAGCAGTCTTACTGCAAGTACACCTACCTGTTTTCCTCCCTGAAGGTTCTGATGATGGAGGCAACAGTGAAGCGACTCAAATTTGGTTGTACTCGTTGCCCAGCCTCCCTCATAGTCATCCCATGGACAAGGACATGGTCAACTAAAGTGGCTCGAATTTCATCCGAGACTGACTGTCTTCGTGCCCTTGCTCTTCCCCTTCCTTGTCGCCGTCGTTCTCCACCTCCACCTCCTTCACCACCTCCTCCTCCTCTTCCACCACGTCCTCCTCCTTCACCACGTCCTCTTTCTCCACCACGTCCTCCTCTTTCACCATGTCCTCTTTCTCCACCACGTCCTCCTCCTTCACCACGTCCTCTTTCTCCACCACGTCCTCCTCCTTCACCACGTCCTCTTTCTCCACCACGTCCTCCTCCTTCACCACGTCCTCTTTCTCCACCACGTCCTCCTCCTTCACCACGTCCTCTTTCTCCACCACGTCCTCCTCCTTCACCACGTCCTCTTTCTCCACCACGTCCTCTTCCTTTGCATCTCTTTGGATCCATTGTTTCAAACCTGAATGAGCTGACTTTGGCCCTTTTATCTATCCATCGCAGGTTCTGATTGGTGTGTGCTAAATTTTGACTCCTAGTGTTTCCACCTGGTTAATTGTGTGCTAATTGGGCTCAAGCTATGCTGACTTACGTTAACATTATTGCATGCTAGTGCTTTCTACATGACTACATGGTGTAAGCACTGTAAAATGTAGGGATTTGTGTGTAGAGTTTTGCAGTACCAGTTCACCAAATTTGAGTCATGTGTCAAAGCAGGGAATAGTGTTTATAGTTCAGGGAAATGGGTGAGCTTTTTGAGCAATAGCGTTTATGGTTTTGAAATTTTAGTTTAGAGGCCTGGTTATAGTGTTTAAGCAATCGAGAAAAACTGTAAGCCGGTGGGCTTGACCATGTCTAAATCCACTGAGTTGCTGCCATGTGATTAGAAATTAGTGTTAATAAACAGATGAACGGGTGTTGCAAATTAAGTGGCCAGTGTATGTTTATATTAAAACACATGAAAAATACAAATACATTATATTTTCATTATTTTTATTGTTTTAGGGCCATGCAACAATGTATTTTTTGTTTGCTGTCAACCTAATCTGATGCTCTCTAAAATGGATCTGTTCAGAAAAGAACATATTCAAAACCACTTTACAACAAGATTCTTCATGCAAAGACATAGTCATGTAATCATCTTTTGGAGGAGAACCAAATCCATGTTTAAGTGTCTGGGTCCGGAGGTCCACTAACCAAATTACTGAAAACTTTAAAAGCTACTTTCCACTTGTTTTATAAAATGCTAAAATATAACAATACTTTGGAAGAGCTCCATTACATGTCATCTTACACTATTTGCTCCTTTTCTTCCTCACCTCCATGTTACCTCCTCTGAAAACACCTTTTGACATAATGCTTTCCCTATAGCCGCTTTCCCTGCCCCTAACCATCAAAAAATGAATACCTAACCCAGGGGTCGGCAACCTTTAACACCCAAAGAGCCATTTGGACCCGGTTTCCACAGAAAAGAAAACACTGGGAGCCGCAGATACTTGTTGACATCTACAATGAAGATAACACAATATATCGGTCTTTGTTTGTTTTTTTTAACCTTTATTCTTTGAATAAACAACTATAGTGTGTTGATTATGAAATCCATGAAGTGCTACAGTGAAAATTAAATTTTATTTATGTAATGAACACATTTTGAACTCTTAAAAAATAATAGCAACAAAGAAATACGCCGAGTTAAAGGTCTATTTTAAAAGAGTTAAAAAGCTGAACCATGCAGAAAACAAAAAATGTCGTGACCCGTCATCATTATGTCGCCTTTGGGCTTCCGGAGTGTGTAGCGGAGCCTTGACCTGAATTTAAACAATAAATCATCCAAAAAATGAGAAATAAACATTGCAAAATATCTGCATAAATATTTATTTTACCAGTTTAATGTGAGGCGGCACGGTGGTTAGCACTGTTACCACACAGCAAGAAGGTCCTGAGTTCAATTAGACCCTGAATAAGATAAGCGGAAGCGAATGGATGGATAGTTAACGTGAGTGGCGGGGCGTGGTCTTGCGGTGCCGAGGCAGGGGAAGCCGGACGCATCTGAGCGGCATCCGCAATCTCGCCTCGCCCTCTTAAAGTCTGTGCTCTCTCTGCTGTTGTGTTGTTGTTGGTATGTGACGGGCTGTGAGCTGGAAAGCCTGTGTGTTTACAGCAACTGTATGTGAAAAGTAATGAATGAAGAGATGTTGAAAAGCATGTTCATGCAAACATCGTCGGGTCTGCCGTGGTATGTTTACAGTCGGACTTCGGCTCCCGAACCTCTGCACAGCGTCTGCAGATCGGGGCTGTATGAAGTCACTTTCATCTTTACACAACTAAACCCTAACTAAACAATAGCACAAGAACGTCATATAGACACACACTGCTATCAGTGGGGTGTTGATTTAAGATAACAATAAAGAAAAATCATAAAGAAATTAAATCATTCAAGACTAAAAGAACTGGATGAATTTTCTCTCTAAGTCAAAATAGTTGAGTGAGGTAATGTGAAGCGCAGATAGTAAAATCTAGGTGGAGCTAATTCTTCCTGTCTATGTTCTGACAGTAACACCTGTAAATAAGCTGTGCAACTGATACATTGAATACTTCTGTGAAGCTTGTCTTTTTTTCCTTCCAAAACAATTTTCATTTGTCTCTAGAACAAAAGGCAGCAGAGTTACGGTCATTTAAGGAGAGAGAGAGAGAGAGTTTGTAAAATGGGCCCTCTGCCAAGCCTGTGGTAAATACAGGGTTAAAATAAAGGCTTCAAATAATTAGTGTATTTGGGTAAAACCAAGACAGGAAAGGTTTTATTGTTGCTGTGTTCAGGTATTCATCACAATAAAGCAATTGCAGATATGGAAATATAAATATTTTTTAAAAATTGGAAACAGCAATATTTTAAAGTGCAGGTATTTTAAAAGAGCTGGTCCAGATCGTGTTTCACTTTTAGCAGTTATGTTGATTCAATGTATACTCTTACCTGAACTAATTCTTGTTCTACTGACACTGTGGAAAGTGGAGATCACATACATAAATATCATCTTCTATAATTTAAAAGTCCATCAAACTAAATTATAATGGTTCTTCTTCTTCTTTAGGGGTCACCACAGGAGATCTCAGCCTTTATCTCGACCTAAACCAGTAAAAACAGAAAGAAAATCTCATAAAACAATACTATCAGTCATTGACTGGCCTCCTCAGAGCCCAGATCTCAACATTTTTAAAGCAGTGGGATCACCTTTAAGGTGAACAGCACAAAGCCAACATCCAAAGAAGACTTTGAATATCATTCAAGAGCACTGGGGAACTGTTCAGAATTATATTGAATTGAATTGAAATGGAGTGTGAAAACTACAGACTGTAAAGACTGCTTACTACCATTCATTCCAGCTCACCTGTGATAATTACCTCACTTGCTGACAATCCTGTGCCTGGCTACTGCATAAGGAGAAGAAAGACCTTCATTTGATGCTCCCCTGTTGTGCAGGAAAAAGTCAGTGTTTTGGGCAGCTCTTACCTGACTCTTTGGGGTGTTGCTCGTTAGTGATGGCCAGATGAAACCTCAGGAAGCTTTGAAACTTTCCATCCAATTGGTTCAAAAAAAGTTTCACTTCCAAAAATTCTTGTCCATACAAACTCTCCTGCTGGTCAAAGCCTTTGAGTGAATGGGTTAAATGCAGAGAGGAATTTCCCCACATTTCTGACACATTGTTAGGGTGCCTGGGTCGTTGTCCCAGTGTTTTCCCCAGGTGTTTCTTCTCTGATTCCCTCTTGTATGTATCGTCTGTCTCACTCGATCCAGTGTCGCAATCTTCCTCCTGTTGTGTGTCCTTTTCTTGTGTTAATTCTCTGTATCAGCATGTTCTGTTTGGCATCTGCCACTTAGCCTTCCCTTTGTGTTATTTATCTATAAATCCAGCAATAAAGCTATTGTTCGGTTCAGCCCTGAGAACGTTGGTAAAAGGGTTCATAAATAAAAAGATTATAACTGATTACACACAGAAAAATCAATGGGATGTTTGTCTCTTGTGTTTATTTATTTACAATTCCCAGAATGTGCACAAAATAGATTCATAACTGAAGAATACAGTGATTTTGAAATATTTGTAAGTATATGCAGTTATACTGTCCCGTTACCATGTAAAGATTGTGTTAATTATGTAATTTTTTATTCACTCAATTTAAAGCACACACTTATTAACTTTAATTTGTAAATGTCCTCACCTTACCACTTGTAACCAGGAAGTATTTTATTGAACCCTATATGCAGTGAATAATTACCCTCTTGTTTATGACCTATATTCAGATACATCCTAAGCCTTTGAGTGTAACAGACTATTGCACCTTGCCAAATATGTCCGCACAATTATGTACAACCCCAGTGTAAAAACCTCAATAACACATAAAGAAATGACAAAAAACTTGTTTCTTTCAGTTGAGCCTATATTATCCACACTGACAGTTTATTGTATATGTATATCAAATAAAGTAGAAATGGGTCAGCCAGCATCAATGAGCAAATGCAAAGTCATTTTTTTAGCCACTAGCAAAACATTTCAGATTAGGGTCATGTATCTTGTTCCACATGTAGTACATTTTTGCTGAAAGGAATCTGTGAACAAGTAGAGTTCCTCTATAATAACAAGGGTCATAGTCATCAGCTGTAGTGGAAGGAACATGAAGTCCATTTATCCTCACTGCACCATGCCACTCAGGGCTAAGTCCTGCTTTGGCCAAACACATTCCAAAGTAAACATCATCAATGGGAAGAACAGTGATAGAGTGGGACATATTGTATATAACCAAAGCTGTGTAGCCAGATAAAATGTAACCCCCACCACTACAGTAAGGAGGGTATGACTCTGACTCATACACCTGAACTGGAACATAATATTTACTCCACTTTTCTCGAATAGGGCCAACATATTGGATCACCCATCCAGTAAAGAGGTGCTTCCGTCCATCATTGTCCTTAAGTTGTAGTAGATAGTCAACCATGTTGTCTGTGTTGACAAAGACATCATCATCGCCGTTTAGCAGGAAGCGAGCATGTGGACAGTTTCTCTCCATCCATTCGAGGAAGAGTATTTGCTTCAAGGTGAGGTTGAAGAATGAGTCATTAAAGTCCCACTGAAGAATATCATTGTTCTCACGTTGCTCTATTTTAAGGAGTGTGTTCAGTCTCTCTTTCTCAAAACCAACACCCGTTGTTCCTGAGATAAAAAGCCTTCGGATCCACACACCATTCTGCAATCTCTCCTTAGCCCAGGTTTTGCGCAGTACTTCTCGGCGGTCATAGTTCACAGGAGAGCTTTTAATGACCAGCAAAAGAAAAACATCCGAGGACCCTTCAGCTCCTCCACACTTATCAGGAATGTCCAGCAGCATGGGGAAATGTCGACAGTGGCGATAATACAGAAAGTCTTTTATATGATCAGGAAGAGTGCTGAAGTTCTTAATATTAGCAACAGACATGTTTTGTTGACATCTTGACCAGGAAAAATGATGAGTTGGAGTGATTTGGGGTGGCTTAATGATATCATCTCTCCTGGTTTCTTCAAGAAGTGAATCTTGGGAGTCTGCCATATTTTTATAGAAAATAGCAACAGTTAGGAGAAGGCCAGTCACCACCAGCAAGCTGCTTGCTCCTAAGGTGGTCTGTTGCAAAAATCTGTAATCACAAAAAATTCTTATTAGAAATAACATTAAATAGATAAGAGTGTATTAAATGTGTGTATTATATTACTATCTATTACTTTGTAGATACTTAGGTTGTAAGAATCTGAATGTAAATCTACATGCTACCAATGTGTTTCGTTGATCTATTCTATTCTATTCTATTCTATTCTATAAAGGATTTGAACTCCAGTTATAATTTGCTTGGAACACAAAGTCTTGAAATATTTAAAAATCAGCATTGTATTTGTCTTTTTCGAAGTTCTAAATCTTTCCATTAACAAGTTTTCTTGACTTTCAATGTTTTGTCACTTCACAGGTATTCTAAACAAAAGAATGATGGTTAGCAGTTTATTTAGCACACAAAAAAGACTAAACAGAAGTAAAACTTTGTTGTATGCAAAAAAAAAAAAAAAAAACCAAGAAAGGGGAACAAATTATTTCCTAGCAAAAGCCTTACAAGCAGGCGTGGTTTCTTGGAACCAAATTATCTACAGAATAACTGAAAGATGCCGCTGGCAGCGCTGTTCTACATGATTTACACAGACACTAACATTCTCACACTTACACTCCATTACTGCCACAGTTTCTGTTGAGAAATATTTGAAAACCGCATGCTTTGGTTTCTACTGTTGAATCAAATCAGGTTTAACTTGCTTGACATTTGTGCTAGTCCTTTCCAAACCATCTTAATTTGTCTCTAGATGGTCTGTAGCAGGGAGCCATCAGGCTAAATTGGTCAACCAGTGGGACTTCGCCAATGGGTAATGACAGGTTAAGCGGAATACGGCTCGGGCAGTGGCAAAAAGCAAGCAAAATCTCAGTTGTAGGAGGAGTTTGGTGAGGCCATGGAAAATATGTAAATTCTTTTACATACACTCATCATACACACGTCATGGTAATTTGGGGGGATGGTGGTTAACTATTTCTTTGAAATGTTTGTTTTCCACTGTACAGCATGTATTTTTAAGAAAACAAGAATTGGGTGCACAAGTTTAAATCTATTTTGGATTGTCTCCAGTTTACTCAGGGTTTAAAATTGTACATATCTCATATTTGACCACTTTTTTTTTTTGTAGAATTGGTGTAGTTCACTTTAAATTGTCTGGGATGGACCTAGTTTTTAAAGCAGTCCAAAAAGGGCTGAAATCAGTGTTTTGGGAAGAGCATTCAAGAAGCCTAATGTTTGTCTATTTTAACCATTCCAAAATCAGTTCTAATGTGTCTTGGAACACCTAGTTGGAACCACGTTTCAACCGTCTAATGGTTGACTTGAAATGAAATTAAAGAGCTTGGTGGTAGTCCTCCTTTTTTGTTGTTCTTTCCACTGTACAATTTATAACAATGACCAGAGGTAAAGCCCCAGAGTATGATGCTACCACCACCATGCTTTACAGCTGGTAAACAGAGAAAGGACATTTGTATACTCTACAGCAAATAGAATGAGAAACTATTAACGTTTTAAAAGAATAAAGTCCTTCCTATTTTGCATTTCTAGTTCTAGTTTTTGTTTTACTTTTAGCAGCTATGATAACAGCTATAGCAGCTGAAACCAAACAATTAACTACCTCAAGAACCTTAAACTAAAAGCATTTAAACAAATTAATGTTAAATAAATAAAAACAATAAAGCAAAAAGAAGATTATATAACAGAGCTTCTAAAATTTCTAACACCCCTGACTCACTGTGCTGCCGTTTCACTTTCTAATGCTCTGACTTTTCAGAGCCTTTCAAATGATCAAGCATTTAAGTTTTTACCTTTCAGATTAAACACAAAACTCTGCACACTTCAAACAAATGACATGAGTCATGTTAGCTGTTTACTCCATAAGTTGTTTCCTTGTTTGCCTTGTTTAACCCCCTGTACTTTTAGGAAGTATACAGGCATTTAAGACTCAGGGACAGAATGTGAGATGATATCTTTGTCATTACAAGGAATGTTCTCTTTTTATTCTATGGACAAATATATCTATGGAGCACATATGTATGTACATATATGTATCAAAAAATTAGTAAAAACTTGTTTTTTTCCACTTCACAAGTATTCTAAACAAAAGAAAGATGGTTAGAGGTTGTTTTAGCACACACAAAAAAGACTAAACAGAAGTAAAACTTTGTTGTATGCAAAAAAACAAGAAAAGGAGACAAAATATTTCCTTGCAAAAGCCTTACAAGCAGGCGTGGTTTCTTGGAACCAAATTATCTACAGAATAACTGAAAGATGCCGCTGGCATCGGCGTTCTAGATAACACACACACACACACACACACACACACACACACACACACACACTAACATTCTCCCACTCACGCTTAATTACTGGAGCCACTTTCTGTTGAGAAATATTTGATAAGCGCATGCTTTGGTTTCTACTGTTGAATCAAATCAGGTTTTACTTGCTTGACATTTGTTCTAGTCCTTTCCAAACCATTTTAATTTGTCTCTAGATGGTCTGTTGTTACTGATGTAGTAATAACATAACTATATCAGCTGAAACAACACAATTGACTACCCCAAGAACCTCAAAGTAAACGCATTTAAACAAATAAATGTTAAATAAATAAAAACAATAAAGCAAAAAGAAGATTATATAACAGAGCTTCTAAAATTTCTAACACCCCCGACTCACTGTGCTGCCATTTCACCTTCTAATGCTCTGACTTTTCAGAGCCTTTCAAATGATCAAGCATTTAAGTTTTTACCTTTCAGATTAAACACAAAACTCTGCACACTTCAAACAAATGACATGAGTCATGTTAGCTGTTTACTCTATAAGTTGTTTCCTTGTTTGCCTTGTTTAACCCCCTGTACTTTTAGGAAGTATACAGGCATTTAAGACTCAGGGACAGAATGTGAGATGATATTTTTGACATTACAAGGAATGTTCTCTTTTTATTCTATAGACAAATATGTCTATGAAGCACATATATATGTACATATATGTATCAACAAATGAGTAAAAACTTGTTTGTACACTTTCACATAATGTGAAGTAGTGTTACAAATATTTAAGAAAAACAATGGACTTAACTTCTTAAACAAAGAATGGTATCATATATGATATCTCAAGCACAAACCAGCTTCTCTGATTTCTTACGAAGTAGTTTGAGTTTGTTTTTTCTTTTATGTGTGTGCAAAAAGACTGAAAATGACATTAGATAATTTGTGGAGTATTAAAAGGAGTATTAATAAATGTTATTGTGATACATTTGATAATGATAAACAATATAAAACTGTTTTTAGTTTGTTTTGTTTTTACTTATTCTTACATTTTCTCTTTTCTTCTCTCTCTTTCGCTTTTTTTCTATGTGTTTGTAAGTGTGTGTGTGTGTGTGTCTGTGTAGAAGACAGCAGTTACCTTAACATACTGGTGGATGAGCTCACTTGGTAAATATCCTTCAGGTAGTCAACAGAATGTGTGCAGATAAGAAACAGCTCCTAACTGAAGCATGTTACCTGCAAGTATTTACACTGGGTGTAGTCTTTGAGGCCAGCCCTAAACCCAAGTCAAACCATTCTTCTAAAATATATTTTTGTTATTATTTGATGTAGAAGAAAAAGACATTTAAATAATACAAAGACACTTGTCTTACCTTGGTGGTATTATAAAGCTAAAAGTTTGTGTTAGAGAGATGCAATTCATGTAGCATACAACAGCTTCCACGCAGAGACTGTCCTAGGTAAAACAAAAAGAGATAAAACTTAACACATGGCCTGCTTGTGTTTCAGCTTAAATATCCACATTTTAACTGGGATGGGATTGGGAACTACAGTATTAATGTAATCAATATAACCACTATTCAACCATATAAAGAAATCCCCTTTCTCATGAAAAAGGCTTGTTTGTTCCTATTAGGTCTCTTCAAACAGGGCACACTTTTTTTTTTTAAAACTGTTAAAATCACAAATGTAAAAATCATATGTATTATGAATATACAGTATGTTTTATTCCATGACACCAAGTTACCTTTCAACAAGTTCTTTCACAATAACTTAAACTGAATGTTGCCTAATTTAAAAGAATTGAAATGAAACTACTCCGTGGAAGGTGTTCTTATGCCTTCTCTTATCTGACTCCTTTCCCTTGATAAACATCTATCCTCACATTGTCCCTACAAGCAACAAAGTGCGAAATCTTTCACTGGTTCGAACATGCAAAGTCTTTATCCTTTCAAGGAACTTAAAGTTGATATTTTATGGTCTATTCTCGATTAAATAATTAATGATAACAGATCATTTGAAATTTCTAGTACACCCCTGCATCTATCTCAAGATGAACTGATAGATAAAACTTTCAGGTTGACCGCATAGGAATAGAACTTGCTCAGCCAGTCACAGGCAAACCCCTCCTATGTTTTTTTTTTTTTTTGTCTCTGGCATTTGTAGTCTGGAAAATGTCTGTCTATTCTGTCAGTCTGTCTTTCTTTCTTTCTTGGAAAACAGTCTGCCCTCAGTAAATTTAGAGTACTTGCTGCTAAAGGCAGACATATGCATTAGGCCAAAGAATAATATTGCCTCAGTTGATATTTTTGCTAAATAGAATTATGTAAAATTCTGTGGTAATGTCTCATTTAACTGTAGCCACTGTTTCAAAGAGGATGTTTATTTATTCAGAGTATGCAGAATATGTCCAAAACTAGTATAATATGTTGTGAAAAATCACACACTCAAAGGGATGCATATAATTATTCTTTTTTTTTTTTAGCAGGGAAACATGAGAAGTATAAATTCATTGAAAGGAAGCAAAGCAAAGTTTAAAAAGTTGAAAGCAACTGACCAAAGAAAGAAAAAAAGACCAATGTTACAGACCGATCCTGAAGCAGCAATTTACTAATCAACAAAAGGGGGGAAAAACTCTCTTCTTCACATTCATGATTGCACAACTTGCACAACTGTAGACGTACTGGTGAATCACATTCTCTTTTACCTATTGTAGTGTTTCAGAAATTTTTAGATGAAAAGTAATTTTCCATATAAGTTGGTGCTCCTCAAAACGTAGGCTTGCCACTGTAAGAACTGCCTTTGCCTACTCAGTGTGACCCTATTCATTGTGGGTGTTGCACTCTCAGTGTCACTCTGATTTGTGCTTGGAGGAGCAGAGCATCCTTTTGGAAGAGATTGTTAATTGAGGTGGAAAGATGCCTGAAAGAGGATTACATGTTCCATGTGTATGACGAAAAAGGTCCTTCAAATAAAAACATCACAGAGCGCAGTGAGCTCATTAATAGGTCCATTCATTTTAAATGCAGCCATACTTAACTGAGGAAGAGACACTTGTTAGAGTGAGTGTTTTTGGTGGGTAAGATATGTCAGTAAGGCATAAATAAGACAATGGAGAGAGGCTTTGTTAACATAGAAGGGGTGCACAAAATGCTTGAGTGCAACGTCAAAATTTTGGACAGCACTCAATCCTTTTTTTCTCAGGACATGTGTTGGCAGAGTGGAGAGGGACGAGAAAGCACACGGTACGAATTCACAGTGCAGATCATAAAGTTGTGGCCCACACACACACACACCCAAACCTGACAAGAAGCAACTTCTTTTGTCTTCATCAACTGCTTTGGCAACAAAGAAGGAATTCTCTAAAAGGATTGCCAAAATACAACTTTGTTTAAATTTTCACCAGTGGGACATTCAGACAAGCGCTGATTTGTCTCTTTGGATCATTGCCTTTCTGACTGCTTCTAGTTCTGACATTCAAGTTCATTCTCCCTCTCTGGATTGCACGATGTATACTCGTGGGCCAATTCACTATCTGTTCAACTGCTTTTTAACGTACATATGGAATCACCCAATCACATGACAGCAACTGATTGCAATGGTGAATGTAAACCCGGGGAAGAAAGGTGATTGGCATCAACTCTTGACAGTTGACTTGTTTTACATGTTTATTGTTTTTTTCATAATGAGAACTGTCACCATGATGTGCATCGGCCTAACTCTCATATACTGTGATGTCCTCATAAACAAACTGGAATGTAGAAAATAGCACGTAGCCTAGGGGAAAACAAAGATGCAAATATAACCTGGACTTGAGCAAACAGGTTAAGCTTCTCAAGTGAAAAGTGAAAAAGCGAGTTGATAGGTAGAAAGCTAGTTTGCTGGGGGTGTGAGGAATCCAAAGTACAGATAAGAATGAGATAACACAAAACAAAGAAACACCCCCACCAGTTTCACACAAAGTGGGTGGACAGTATGAGGGCAGGTCTACAAAATGCTATGGCTTTGTGATTTTAAGCTGATGTAGGTGTTCCTGGGGGCAAGAGAGAGACTAAGAAGGTAAGAGCAGAGAAGAGCAGAAAGAAAACAGCAGCAAGCTGCGCTACAGCCATGGCAGGACCTACTGTAATTTTAAAAGACAGGGATAAATTTACTTAATCCACTGTCTTATATTTGGCAAATTTCTGAGTGTGCTGAGTCATACAAGCTGCAAGTGAAATGCGTTAGCTAGATTTTGGACGGGATAAAAGAATCTAAACTGTGTATGTCTGAAGAGTTTCATCTGTTTGAAGGGTTGACAGGTGCATAAAACTGAAAATCTAGAATAATGCAGGGAAAGGAGAGGCTAATAGGTATGCTCCAAGATTCCCAAGTAGCAGATATCTGCAAAATTATTACAGGGCTTTGTTGTTCAGTGCCCAAAGTTTTTAGGTGTGATTAAAATGTGTTTTTGAATTTGTCTTTAGCTTTGAAATATCACATTTGAATCTGACTTATTACATTTTTACTGAGAATTTATCATTTTAAAGAAACAAAACGTTTGTTAACTGCACATCACATGACTCTCCTATTACGTGACATACCAAAGGTGCTATACTGGTTCGAGGACTGGGGACTGTACAGTTTGAGTACTAGTGATGGGTCGGTCGCGAACGAAATGGCTCTTAGAGCCGGATCTTTGAAGTGAACGATGCGAGCCGGCTCCTTATTGGGAGCCGTGGGGTTTTTTTCTTTCTCCTGCACTCTCTTTCACTTTTTTTCGCTTCACGCTGGAAGTCACCCTTGTGTTTGCGCTGAGCAGAGACGGCAAACAGAGCCTTGCGTTTGCGCCCCTCCCCCCTCTGCTCAGCGCTGAGCTGAGGGGGCAGGCGTAGTTACACTCGCAATAGCAGTAGCACACAACAAGGGCAGGAGGGAGAGGGAAAGAAAGAGAGCCGGGAGCAACAACAAGAGACAACACCGTCACATTGGAAAGGTACAGTAAAGAAAATGAGTGACACCAAGAAAAGAAGCAAAGTCTGGAACCATTTCAATCTTATTGACAAAACAAAGGCAGAGTGTAGAGTCTACAAGAAAAGGATATCATATAGAGCCGGCTCCACAAACAACATGCACAGACACCTAAGAACTGTCCACCCATCAGTGCAATGGGAAGATAAAACGTTGTCAGTTGAGTGTGATATTAATATTTCTAAATGCCAACCTTTCCCTTAATTAAAGATCTGGGCGTTCTTTTTTCCCCCTTTTTTCCCCATATTTTAATTTATATTTTATTGTGTTGTGGTTTGCAGTGTTTTGTGTTGTTTGTCTTTAAATTTGTTTAAAAGGAAAAAGCTGAAAATTTAAGTAGTTAAAAGTTGAAATGTAAATAGTTGGTTTTTGTATTTTATAATTTATTTATTACATTTTATGTGGAATGAATAAATAAAAGTATATTTACAGTGGCCCCTAGAGACAAAGCACGTACAAATTCCAAAACACGTACAAACTCCGGAGCACGTACAAACTCCAAAACACAACGGAAGTGCTCCAGGATGCTAGGGGCTGTGTTGAGCTTTTGTTACCTAGTGGCTACACAAGCCAGGATGTACCAACAATCGGATTGGGTGTGTGGTAGTAACAGGTAAATGAAGTTTTTTTTTTAATTATTTTAATATATATATATATGAGTGTTTGTGTATTAATACAAAAACAATAGACATATGAATTCGATTGTGTAATTTAAGTGATCTAGGTAGCTCTGTTTTGGAAGTTCAGTTAACGCTAGAAATGTGTTTTGGAGTTTGTGCATGCTTTGGAATTTCTAAGTGCTTTGGAGTTTGTACGTGTTTCGTCTCTAGGGGCCCCCATAAATATTTATATATAAACATACATAAAGAAAACCACGTTTTTTTACATTACTAATTCCTTTTGTGCATAATTTTATATTGGTGTTGATAATTAATTAATTAAAGCAACAAAACAACCTGAAGAGCCGGTTGGGAGCCGAAAGAGCCGGCTCTTTTTAGTGAGCCGAGCCGAAAGAGCCGGTTCTCTAAAAAGAGCCGGAAATCCCATCACTATTGAGTACAGTGCTGCGTTGTTATGTTTAAGACGATCTGAGCTCAGCCATAAGAAGATGGGTATACTGTGGTTATGAAGAGATGGAAATAGTCAGCAACAAGGTAGACTGGTGTTTAAACCATGTTTATTTGGGATTGAGGGGCCCAAAGCAGGAAAATAGCCCCTATACCATTCCACTATCAGCAGCAGCCTGAGCTGTTAATACAATTTTTACATGTTTCTTTGTACCAATACCTGAGCAGGAACAGAGACTCATCAGCGCCGTGTTCTTTGTAGTGATGGGATTTCCGGCTCTTTTTAGAGAACCGGCTCTTTCGGCTCGGCTCACTAAAAAGAGCCGGCTCTTTCGGCTCCCAACCGGCTCTTCAGGTTGTTTTGTTGCTTTAATTAATTAATTATCAACACCAATATAAAATTATGCACAAAAGGAATTAGTAATGTAAAAAAACGTGGTTTTCTTTATGTATGTTTATATATAAATATTTATGGGGGCCCCTAGAGACGAAACACGTACAAACTCCAAAGCACTTAGAAATTCCAAAGCATGCACAAACTTCAAAACACATTTCTAGCGTTAACTGAACTTCCAAAACAGAGCTACCTAGATCACTTAAATTACACAATCGAATTCATATGTCTATTGTTTTTGTATTAATACACAAACACTCATATATATATATATTGTAATAATTAAAAAAAATACTTCATTTACCTGTTACTACCACACACCCAATCCGATTGTTGGTACATCCTGGCTTGTGTAGCCACTAGGTAACAAAAGCTCAACACAGCCCCTAGCATCCTGGAGCACTTCCGTTGTGTTTTGGAGTTTGTACGTGCTCCGGAGTTTGTACGTGTTTTGGAATTTGTACGTGCTTTGTCTCCAGGGGCCACTGTAAATATACTTTTATTTATTCATTCCACATAAAATGTAATAAATAAATTATAAAATACAAAAACCAACTATTTACATTTCAACTTTTAACTACTTAAATTTTCAGCTTTTTCCTTTTAAACTAATTTAAAGTGAAACAACACAAAACACTGCAAACCACAACACAATAAAATATAAATTAAAATATGGGGAAAAAAGGGGGAAAAAAGAACGCCCAGATCTTTAATTAAGGGAAAGGTTGGCATTTAGAAATATTAATATCACACTCAACTGACAACGTTTTATCTTCCCATTGCACTGATGGGTGGACAGTTCTTAGGTGTCTGTGCATGTTGTTTGTGGAGCCGGCTCTATATGATATCCTTTTCTTGTAGACTCTACACTCTGCCTTTGTTTTGTCAATAAGATTGAAATGGTTCCAGACTTTGCTTCTTTTCTTGGTGTCACTCATTTTCTTTACTGTACCTTTCCAATGTGACGGTGTTGTCTCTTGTTGTTGCTCCCGGCTCTCTTTCTTTCCCTCTCCCTCCTGCTCTTGTTGTGTGCTACTGCTGTTGCGAGTGTAACTACGCCTGCCCCCTCAGCTCAGCGCTGAGCAGAGGGGGGAGGGGCGCAAACGCAAGGCTCTGTTTGCCGTCTCTGCTCAGCGCAAACACAAGGGTGACTTCCAGCGTGAAGCGAAAAAAAGTGAAAGAGAGGGCAGGAGAAAGAAAAAAACCCCACGGCTCCCAATAAGGAGCCGGCTCGCATCGTTCACTTCAAAGATCCGGCTCTAAGAGCCATTTCGTTCGCGACCGACCCATCACTAGTTCTTGAAAGTGCTGAAACGAGTGGCACCCAGTGTGGTGTTCTGCTGCTGTAGGCAATCTTCATGTTTTTTACGCATTGTGGATTCAGACATGTTTTTCTGCATACCTTGGTTGTAACAAATTTGACAAACTGTTGCCTCCCTGTCAGGTTGAAGCAGTCTGACCATTCTCCGACAACCTCTGGCGTCAACAATGCAATTTTTATCCACAGAGAACTGCCGGTCACTGAGTAACTTCTCCTTTTTGCACTATTCTCTATAAACCCTAGAGATGTTTATGTTGGAAAATCCCAGAAGATAAACATGATCTACTCAAACCAGCCCATCTCCCAACAACAAACATGCCACATTCAGAGTCATTTAAATCACCTTTCTCCCCAGTTCTGGTGTTCGGTTTGAAATTTAGTCGGTGGTCTTGATCATGTTGAAATCCACTGAGTTGTTGCCGTGTGATTAGAAATTAGTGTTAATAAACAACTGAGAAGGTGTTGCAAATTAAGTGGCCAGTGTATGTTTATATAAAAACACATGATAAATACAAATACATTATATTTTTATGCAAGAATGTATTTTTTGTTTGCTGTCAACCTAATCTGATGCTCTCTAAAGTGGATCTGTGCAGGAAAGAACATATTCAAAACCACTTTACAACAAGATTATTTATGCAAAGACATAGTCATGTAATCATCTTTTGGAGGAGAATCAAATCCATGTTTAAGTGTTTGGGTCCGGAAGTCCATTACCCAAATTATTGAAAATTTTAAAAGCTACTTTCCACTTGTTTTATAAAATGTTAAAATATAACAACACTTTGGAAGAGCTCCATTACATGTCATCTTACACTATTTGCTCCTTTTCTTCCTCACTTCCATGTCATCTCCTCTTCCTGCCCTGTCACCATCCTTGTGATCTCTATTTCCCTCTTCCTCTTTACTCTGAACAGCAACACAGTGAACATGGTGTTTCTTACCATGATCCCTAAGGATGGATTATTAGGTTTTTGTGAGTGGCAGTGACTATTATATCAAGACACACTGACTCATCTCTGTACACGTCTACTATCTGACTGGCACTCATTTTCTTACTTCTATAGACTTAGTTTTCCTCTTTTCTGAGGCAGCCCAAAAACTGACCAATGTTACCATCAGCTTTCCTCTGACTCACTGTGAATGAAACACTAATAAAGCTTACTACCACAAGCAATTCATGCTGTACACTATACAAAAACACTGCTGAACAAAAGGCTTGAGTAAACCCTTATTTCTTTATATTTTTCTTTCAGAGAGACAGATTTTCTTGATTTCTTTAAAGTGATTTTTCAGACTTTCTGGAGGTCTTTCCATGTTTTGTTTTTTGTTTGTTGTTTTTGACATGGACTGCTTTTTTCACTGATTTTCAGTTCCGACTAATCCCATAGGAATGTTTTTATTAGTGTTTGTTGCACCATCTACTGACCTATGAGCTATTCAAGCATAAAAAAGGCATCTGAATCAAGTGATAAACCAGTGTTATGTCCACACATAACAGACAACTTAACAAAGGACCAATTTTAAGTTGCATCTTAAAGTACATTGTTATTTGCAGTCGGTTGGAAAGACTCATCATTTGTTCCCATTTCTTTAGCACAGTTTGACAGACATACAGTACTTTTTTTTTTTTCATCACAAGGTGATTTTCAAAGAGAAATTAACTGAAACTTGACATGCCCTACATAGTATGTCCTTAAAAAATTGAGGAAACTGGACCTTAAAATAATATCTATCTACAGTGGATGAATAGCATCTGAAAAATCATGTCCTTGAGAAATAGGACACAGGACCAGAGACACCTGGCTCTTCAGCTGATCCATCTATGTTTTTCTGAAGCCTTACCGGACATCTTTGATATCAAAAATGTCAAATGGTCTCACTGGAAAGGTGGCTATCAAGAATCTATTTTTAAGGAAAGAAAACAGGGAAATATTACACAGGAACTGAACTGAACAGGTCTTAAGAAATTATTAATCCAAATTTGAAATGCTTGGGGCTACGTTTTAGCCAGTGGTATTGGAAACAGGGACATAACATCAGGTTTTTGATCCATCACACAATACTATGCAATATTATTTGGAAGGTATCTGAGTGGCAATGAAATCATATTTCAGCATGGCAATCATCCCAAACTACAAATGCATACCTGGTTAGAAAAATACAAAATGAAACACTATCAGTCATGGATTGGCCCTCCTTGAGAGAGCAAAACAAAAAAAAAGGCAGCCAACATCCAAATGTCCTTCAGGAAGACTGATAAAGTGTTCCTAAAGACTAGTTAAAAAAATCTACATTATCTAACCAAAACTGCAGCCGCTTTTTTTTTGTTGTTGTTTGTTATAAATGTCCTATAAAAATTTTAATTTACTATATTTTAGCATTGTCAGGGTATACACTGGCTGATATGATTCTTTATACTTATGGATACAATTTAAAATAATTTTTAACACAAAAAGCTTACAATTAACCTGTTTGGGGTTAGGGGTAGGGTTATATTTATGTGGCTATATTATTTGAATTTTGTCACTTTGGCACATCAAAAGGGGGAAAAGAAAGAAGAACTGTTAGGACCTATCAGAAATGCATGTTTGAGTTTAGTTTTATTTTTAAGATTAATTTTTTTATTTTTTGATTGTGTGTGATTAATTGTTTACATAATTAATGCATGCGTTGTTTGTAAAATTTACAACATTTAAGGTCTTCTTCCCAGAACAACTATGCATTATGACTTTTATGGAATTAACAAAGAATATAAACTTCATGTTAGTCTGGCAATACTCAACCTGTATAGTCTAAACAATGGAAACGAATTCAGAAGAGCTGATGGTAAAATGACACTGCAACAGTGACACCTGCAGGAGGGCTGAGTATCTTTCAACTGCTCAAAAAAATAAAGGGAACACTTAAACAAAACAATGTAACTCCAAGTCAATCAAACTTCTGTGAAATCTAACTGTCCACTAAGGAAGCAACACTGATTGACAATCAATTTCACATTCTGTTGTGCAAATGGAAATTATAGGCAATTAGTAAGATATCACCAATAAAGGAGTGGTTTTGCAGGTGGTGACCACAGACCACTTCTTAATATCTATGCTTCCTGGCTGATGTTTTGGTCACTTTTGTATGCTAGCTGTGATTTCACCCTAGTGGTAGCGAGATGGAGTCTACAACTATTACATGTGGCTCAGGTAGTGCAACTCATCCAGGATGGCACAAGTAAGAAGGTTTGCTGTGTCTGTCAGCGTAGTGTCCAGAGCATGGAGGCACTGCTAGGAAACAGGCCAGTACATCAGGAGACGTGGAGGAGGCCTTAGGAGGGCAACAACCCAGCAGCAGGACCGCTACCTCTGCCTTTGTGCAAGGAGTAACAGAAGGAGCACCGTCAGAGCCCTGCAAAATGACCTCCAGCAGGCCACAAATGTGCATGTTTCTGCTCAAAATGTCAGAAGCAGACTCCATGAGGATGGCATGAGGACCCGACATCCACAGGTAGGAGTTGTGCAACATGGTGCAGGACGTTTGGCATTTGCCAGAGAACACCAATATTGGCAACTTCACCACTGCCCTGTGCTCTTCACAGATGAATGCAGGTTCACACTGAGCACATGTGAAAGACGTGACAGAGTCTGGAGATGCTGTGGAAAACGTTCTGCTGCCTGCAACATTCTCCAGCATGACAGGCTTTGCCAGTGGCTCAGTAATGGTGTGGGGTGGCATTTCTTTGGGGGGCCGCACAGCCCTCCGTGTGCTCACCAGAGGTAGCCTGACTGCCATTAGGTACTGAGATGAGATCCTCAGACCCCTTGTGAGACCATATGCTGGTGCGGTTGGCCCTGGGTTCCTCCTAATGCAAGACAAAGCTAGACCTCATGTGGCTAGAGTATGCCAGCAATTCCTGCAAGATGATGGACTGGCCCGCCCGTTCCCCAGACCTGAATCCAATTGAGCACATTTGGGACATCATGTCTCTCTCCATCCACTAATGCCACGTTGCACCAGAAAATGTCCAAGAGTTGGCAGATGCTTTAGTCCAGGTCTGGGAGGAGATCCCGCAGGAGACCATCCGCCACCTCATCAGAAGCATGCCCAGGCGTTGTAGGGAGGTCATACAGACACTTATGACATTTTGACTTATTTTAAGAACATTACATCAAAGTTGGATCAGACAATTTTTGTGTGATTCTGTTGTAAGCACATTCAACAATGTAAAGAACAAAGACTTTAAAAAGGAAATTTCATTCATTCAGTTCTGGGATGTCTTATTTTTGTGTTCCCTTTATGATTCTGTCTACACTGAGTCATCATCCAAGGCTCCAGGTCCATGCAGCTGCAAAATCAATCAAAAAATATTTTTGATTTTTAAATTATTAAAATTATTTTAAAATTATTAAATTATTTCACTGCTAAAAGAATAAACCAGGCTAAGACTTCACTTTACATACACTTACCTAATGTACATATTTTTACAAAATTACATTGTTTGCATTTTACAGTAATGAAACAGGGACAGCAAAGTTGATGACATGGGTTATATATAACCCACCGGTCCCTGTTCCTGCTCCTGCTCAAGCGCATGCTTTCACAGATGCATGACAGCATTTGAACCAATCACCCACTGAACTGCAGTACACTGGAAGAACTGAGAGGACAGTGTCTCAGTGTTTTATTCACTTCTGTTACATCACCTGCTGATATTTCAGCACAAGTGAATCATTATTTCTTGTCATTGCTTTTGTGTTTATTTTTAATCACTTTTCAGTCAGATTATGTCTAAGAGAATTATTTTTCCCCATCCATTAAAGGTAATAATTTAACTGAAAAAACAAAACAAAACAGAAATACATCAAGCTTTTGTCTAAATTGTAAAAAAAAAATGGAGCATCAGGAAGCTGTCCACATACATCACAGGGAGATAATAGTTTGGCAAGTGTCCGTTTCATTATTGGCCACTAGATGGCGTCTACTAGGAAAAGTCAGACTCCCACTGAAGTCACTGTGGTCTTAGTAAATGTAAGACTATCCAGGACACAGAAAGACTTTATTTTACATGAATAAATAACACACATAGTCAGACATAATAATAAATTACTGCCCAGAACTGCACGGACAAAAGAGGACAAATGTGACTGATTTGTATAATATTGCTTAAAGATAGGCAGATTGTAATGTCTGCTGTGAAATCACATCTGAGTTAAATAAAAACAAAAATCAAACTGGAGAGAAAGGAGTAAAACAGTGGCTATGATAGTAGCTGAAGATCAGATGACAGCAATGCAACTTTTTGGTTTGTTTCTCTGTTTTGACTGCCACACAGGTGCTACCATGTGCCGCTAGACTTGGGAACATGAAGTCAGTCTATATAGTAGTCAAGTCTGCTATATGATGCCTGTAATGTAATATAAACTTCTCGGCTATACAGAATTAAAATATCTTGTAACAACTGCCAAGAACACTAAGCTAAAAAAAAAAAAAAAAGTAGTTAACAAATTCAAAGAGAGCTTTTTTCTTTTCGTTTTTTGTCATTTAAAACAGAACTGTCGTGTAAATATTCAAACCATATCTCTGTTGTTAAATTCATTCCAAGCATGTCAAACTGACCTGATTAGGTTTTAGCTTTATTCAGATTGCTGTCTGTTTCCAATACACTAGTGCAGTGCAACTTTGCATTTTGTTCCCAGTGAAACCGCAATGTTCAAATCAAGACCGAGCACAGTGAAAAATCAAACTGGACTTGAGTCGCCCTCATCAGATCGAACTCTGAGCCAATCACCAGTCGTCTGATGTCTACTGTCACGGTTGCATAAATTTTTCCTTATGCATTTATTTATGCCTTACTGTTTCGGTGGCTGCATGTTGTAAGACCAGGCATTACAAAACAGATGTAGTCAGCAAAAAAACTGACTCAGTGCGGGAAGGAAAAACATCTGGGAAAATAAGTGCGTATCTGATTAAAATGAAAAAGCTCCGCAGCTAACTATGGAAAGATGAACCCGGAATGATGTGGCAGTAAACCACATGAACTCAAGAGTGGGCACAGCAGCCTTCTGAAAGCTGCCACTGTACACGGTCCGGTTCAAAACATCCCAGCTGTGATGTTAGGAAGGGTATATTTTGAATGCTCAGAGAATTTTCTTTTTGCAGAACCTTCTAGGATGTTGTTTTGCTGCGGAAAGCGATGGAACACTAATATCAGTGAACTCCAGTGCATGAGATCTGGATGTGAGCATGTTTGAATCCATGTGCTTTGCACAAGTCGAAGAGCATGAGTTCCAACATGATACTTTTTAGGTTACTTTTTCTTTTCTTTTCTTTTCTTTTCTTTTCTTTTCTTTTCTTTTCTTTTCTTTTCTTTTTTTTTTTGTCCATCCACTTGAAGGACTGAATTTTGTTCCAGAAAAAGAGCAAGAACTATGAAGGCCGTGAATTAATGCCAGATGAAAACGTCCTCGATTAAAAAAAACACAGACAGCAACATTTAACACCTGCAAGTCGTAGTTTTTTCCCCCTTGTCCAAGAGCAGCCTTGCTTGAGTCACCTAGCAAAAATTACATTTTGAGAGATATTTCACATCTTGTGCTCAATTAAACTGACTTACCCATATTGTTACACTGATATTTTATTGTTACCTGACATGTTTGCCCTGGCTTCACAATTGCTGGCTTTGGAGTGAGAAAATTGGGAGCCAATTTCTTTCTTACAGTCTTTTTTTTTTTTTTTTTTTTCAGCTTAAACATTTGGAAAGAACTGTCAAAGTCAAATTACTATTATTATTTTTCTACCGCCAGCAATGTATTAATCCTAATATTACCATCAGTGTGGGGCTTAAAGAGGGTGAGGATAAAGGCACGAATGTGTGGGAGAGCCGAGAAAGCAAGGTTTCTAGGAAGCAAAATGCCAAGGCTGAGATATTAGACCTTATTCTCCTGAAAAACTGAGAAATCTGGGAAAGTGGAATATTCAAGGTCACAAACAAACAGCATGTGAGTTCCTGGATTATAAAAAGAAAGAAAGAAAACACCCTGCTAAAAGATCTTTAGCGAAGTGTTAAAGAGGTTGTTCCTGGCATTACTTGTAGAATAGCAGTAACACTTTAATGTTTTAACTCCTTTCAAGCCAAGACGTGAATTCCTTTTTTTGTAAGGATATTCAAAATGAGCAATAACTGTCTGTGGGTGGCCTAGGGCAGATGTGCTGTCAGCATGGTGGTAACTGCTGATGGGAGCACATGTATGACCTTATACACAAAGACAAGGTAAGGCTAGACACCTGCCTGTGTCTGCAGTGATACACCTCTATGCACATATATGTAAGTATTTTAGTTATTATACCACAATCACTCTCAGCTAATAAAGAAATAACTAAATAAATAAATTAACTTTTACTTATTGCTATTTCAGCTCTGATGTAAGTAACAGGCTCATGTGGGAGTCCCAGGATTTTATCTCTCAGGCTGCACTGTAGAGGTAGTTCTCCCAGACAACATCAAGGTAAACACGGATCAAAAGAAGAGAGCCTTGGCAGACATGCTCTGTTAGTAGCAAGCCAAGGCTTAGTCCCAAGGCCAAGGGCTTTTAATACTGTACTTAAACACTTAGTCGGCCTGACTTGTTTTCCATATAATATAATCTGAAAAATAAACTTTAGTCATTCATTCGTACAATATTGCGTCATGATGTGTTCTCAGTTGTTGTTATTTTTTTTCATCTTGGTTCTTATTCATTGGCTTGGAACTACAATGTGCACTGCTCAAACTCCAGTTTCTGTGTGGGTCTAAGAGCAAGTCTTAGGGGCGGTTTGTTGGACAGTAGAAAGCTCAGCACAGCAGGAAACATAATGAGACAGTGAAAGCTGACTTGCAGGAACTGGAGTCTTTATCTGATTGAATGTGGGATAATCCTTCCCTCTGATATTTTTTCCATTTGATTACATGATTACACTCAACAGCTGACAATAGCTCTGGTTATTAGATAACACCGCTACATTTTACACATAATTTATAACAATATTGCGACTGTTTGTTTGTTGGAAATCTTAAAAGATGCTCATACAGCTATGTCACATTTCATCTTATCATCGCGGCTAAAACTAAAAGATAATGTTGACAGCATATTATAAAGCATAAACTGAAGTTAAAAGAGCCTCAATTTGCTCTGCTATTACAGAATTATGCTTAGCCAAAATGTTTGTTTTTTTAGCCAATGCATTTGAACAAGTTACTGTTTATTTGTGTGAAACAGAATTGTAACTCTTGGAACTTTCTTTGTACTCCCTTCACATTCGTTTCAGTTTTTTCCTTTTAATTTTGTACTTCATTGACGATCTTATGATTTAACCATAATTATTTGCCCTGAACATGCCTAAAAGCTGTGATTCCTGTTGTGCTTTGTGTCAGAAAAGCCTTGAGATTGCTCTAAACCCATGACCTACAATATGACATTTGACAAAAGAAACAAAAAGAAAAGAAAAGGAAAGGAAAGAAGAGAAAAGAAAAAAGAAAAAGTCGAAGAAATGTATACGGACACTCTCACACAGCAGCTTTTCATGGCGTGAGCTAATTTTATTATTCACTGGTTACTCTACCCAAATGTATCCTAATCAGACAAGAAGTCTGAATGTTGCAAATCATTTGAAGGGTTTCACTAGTGATGAGTAGCCTTGACATTTTAAGAAAGAACTAGAGGGTAAATGTCAGCATATTTCAAGAGACAAAAAGCACCAGCTAAAGTCCTGCTCTTCCAGAAACAGCTCAACAAGAATGGCCACTGTGTCAGAATGACAGAAGGCTGCCTCCCACACTGAGTCTTCAAGTCGGCCATGGGGGAAGCGGTCAGATAAGGAAGATTTTTTTTTTTTTTTAAATATTAGTGAAGGCCGTCTTTTGCAAAAAGTTAAGATCAGTACTCAGCCTAAGAAAAAAACTGTCATGATCAGTGTCAAGACAAAGTCACAGTGCTGAGGACACAGCTCAAGCAGAGAACATGTCTCCAATGGCTATGTAGAACTGATGCTTTTTTATGTAAATGAGTATAATGGGCTATGAAGGTGTCTCTGGATCTACTCTGCAGTAATACAGCCTAAGTCACAGATGTGCTATTTTACAGTATGCAGTAAAAAGAAAGGAAAAAACACTGGCTTTTGCTACAGCAACACCAGAAAAGACAGAAGCAAGCTGTTTCCAATCAAAGCAATTATTATGTGAAATCGTAAAACTAACAGACACGGTGAAGTTTACATATCAAAACTGAAACATTGTACACTAGGGGCACGGTAAATGTGACATAGATTTGTTTGTATATGTAAAGAGTAAGGACTGTGCTGTGTGGACTGTGATGGGTTGGGGCCAAAGGAGCACTGTGCACCATCAAGAGGTTGCTGCTGTAAAAGCACCACTAGCTGCTTTTCTGTTTTGATTTATGTGCAACAGAAGAATAGTCCTCAGTCATGAAAATGTCTGGCAGCACCACAATTTGGCATGTAATTTAGGGTGTAATTTCCCAACATTCACCATGTATTTCTTGTGAAATTAGGATGTTGTTTTACCTAAAAATATATACTAATTGCCTTATAGAGTTGCCTTACCTCCAATGAAGGTAGAACAAGGAAATGACATGTTTTTAAAAGAAAAGGCATTAGTAGGGGTGTGGCCCAATCTATTCTTATTACACTGTTATTACAAGTTACCATTGGGGTTGCATGCTTTACTATAAGGACTCCTAAATTCCAATTATTTCATCACAAGCAATAAGGCATCGAATTGCCCTCGTGATTGTGTGGAATGCAATATGTCTAGATGCTAATTTTCTCAGGCAGAGATAGCATCTAAAAGGAGGAGCTTAGGCTTGCTCATTCATTCAGGGCCAACCCTGAAGGCACATGCTTCAGCCCTGAAAGCGTTTGTGGACTCATGGCAACAAAAAGACTCAATGCAAGAAAAAGAGTAAAGAATAGCTACTCTTACCAATTACATGCTGTTTCAGAAGTTACAGTAAATTTTTCCCCCCATCTTTTAAGATTTAACACATTGTCGCTATGCTTGATCTGAGCTACGCTTTAGTCAACATAAAAGTAAAACACTTGCTTATTTTTAAAGCTATTAGGCTATGCTATATTTTTGTTTACTATTAATGAAGTGACTTTTATTCTGATTTATTTGCACATACACAGGTAGGGATGAAGGTGGCTCTGCATAGGTTTATGGCTTTACTGTTTCAAAGTAGAACTAAATATGTTCGTTTTTTTACACTTCACTGTTGCTCTGTATTTCCGATGACAAAAGTAACAAAAACATAATCTTTTTTTTTTGGTTATTTTAAGACTATAACTTCATGCATATAAAAAAAACAGGAAAAATGAAAATGCTAGGCTTAAATAACAAGTTATCATAACTAGCGCACTACAGAGTAGCAACATATCGCGTATTGTTGATTAGACCGAATTATATTTAAATACAATTATATTTAAAGTACATTTATACCTCCATTCCAAGGCTCAGATATATTTTTCAGCTTCACTCAGATTGTTTTGGTCAACAATTACTTAAAAATATCTGCTTTGATAAGGTCTGGACTGAGCTATATACAGTAGCCTCAGCAAAGTTTGACATGCTAAATGAAATGTTCCAAAATCTGTTAAAATAATATGAAACAGTAGACATGAAAAAGACTATTTCATTCATAAACAAAGAGCAGTTGAAAAGAGAATTCCATGGAGTTTTATATTTCCAGATAAGTGAGGGATTTGCAGGAGATCGGTTTCGTAACAAGAATGGTCTAAACGAGGGGAAAGCAGAAAAATGCTGCATGAGTTTCTGTAATGCACTTCAAAGGTATCTTTTGTTTCTGGTTCAAACATCAGATTCCCCAGTTTGTATGGCAGCTTTTCTGTTACTGTCTGAATTAGTATCCTTTAAAGGCATTCTAAAAATCACAATCACCTTTCTATTATCCTGGGAGTAGTAAATGAGCAAACAATGGGGAGATTTTAAAAACACAGTGAGACGAGGCAGAGATAACCTGAATCGCATCACTGTGACATCGTCTGGGTTATTTTCTGTGTCTGTGTGAAAAGAGTGGAAAATGTTCATTCCCTCCAAGAAGCAAAGCAAACCTGCCTGTTAGCTCTGAGTGCATAATTGGCTTTAGTGTCAGTGATCTGGTTAGAGCCATGGATTTTATGGAGGCGAAGACAGTTTTGCACTGAAACTACTAAAATAAATATGCGCTTTAGGGTCAGACAGCTCATACTGTTAATAGGAGTTCAATGCTGTTTAATGACTATAGCTAACATTTGTTGGGCTCAGTGTTTGGCACACATTTAGTGCTTTAGTTTGAGAATCAGTGACAGCTGAAAGGCGAACACGCTGATGGCTTTGAGTGGAAAATGTATCCAACCGGTGTGCTTAGAATAATTATATGGAAAAAAGAAGCTGACAGTGAGTTTTTCAGGAGTAAAGCTTCGTCGCTGAAATCATATTTGATCGGACTTATTGCATTAAAAACACCCTGCGTATATCCATTGCTGGATATATCTGGAGAAAAGTGGACCATTTCCAGGCTTATGATTCAAAGATGTGAACTGTGCCATTGCTCTTAGCTGGTGCCACATACAATCAGTATTTTAAAAGTGATGCTTTTACAATTACTGTATAGATGTGAGGGATTTTACAAGTTTCCAAAATATTTTAAAAAGCCTATTTTCTATTAAAATACTGAAAATATTTATATATATGCCCCATGGCCACTGTGCAATGGTTTTTTTTTTTTCTTCAGCTGCCTGGGCGTAAGGACTCCTTGAGTTCATGGAAATAATACTTGCCAGACTCAACTGGGCTTAGCTTGTCCATTCTTATAAGGGCCTTTGAGGGTTTAAGTTACATTTGGAGGTCCAAACTTTACAAATCATGTGGTGCTTAAATTGAGGATTTAAAATGCCTCAAAACAATGAGTTAAATAGAAGAGAAATAAGCAACAATACCTTGGTTTACACTTGTTTTAGTGTACCATCAAACAGACAGCATTCCTGTGTGCACTTCTGACCAAAAGAGCTTACTTGTATTATTTTGGCGTTGGGCTTACCTTCTTTGGTTACACATGGGATGTAGCAGCAGTTCTTTCAAAAAGACAGTTATAAAGAAACAAATGAGACATAAATTGCTATTTATTTTGTTAAAAGTTAATGCCTGAATTATCTACCCAATGTATAGGTCTTAATGATTAGTTAGTTAGTTAGTTTTTTAAAAAAAAGGAACAAATAAATAAGTTTTGATGACTATCATTATAAGTCACAAGACAAAAGACAGCAAGATCCATGCTGATGAATCATACATAATAAGTGGTTTATGATTTTCAACCATTTTCTTCCTGAGTAGTTCCTGGTTACCTCAGAACAGTCCGGTACAGGAAAGAGTTCCTCATTTATTAATAAATACTTCAAAATTAGTTACTGTTTTCAGGCATCCCAAGCTGTCTTACAGGCTTGCTATTAAGCAATTCATTACTTCATCTTCGTGATTACGTGACTTATATGTTCCCTCAAAGTGAAGAGGGGGATCATAATACTGAGCGCTCAATCGCAGCTTGTGCACTGTAGTAACTAGTAATTTTGTGCGCCTCACTATGAAGTGTTACTGACGTCTATATTAAACATGCAGAACTGCTGCTGTTGTCTTTTCCATCTTATTGGGATTAAGTGCTTTTCAGTTTTTGGAAAATGAACTCACAAGCATGGCACACAATCTATGAAGTAATGTGATTGCCCATTTTGGAGGAGCAGGTTTTGCACCTGTGTCCATCATGTACTTTCTCATTTAACACTTTAGTTTGAGTCACAGTAAGACCATTGGGCTCTGAATCAGCTTTGCTCTGAATTTCACTGGATCCTCTGTTACCATGTTTCTACATTATGGCTTACACGCTGTAATTTTAAGGTAACAGGAGCTGCAGCTCTGTTCAGTTTTCTCAGCTTCACGTTTAGATGTGTGTGGCTCACAGACCACAGAACGCACACAGCCACAAGACTTTGTCTCAAATTCATGTCAAGAACCAGACATTTTCAAAGACACAAAACATGTCAGGGTAAATTTTATGTTGTGGGGAATTATTCTCATTTTTTAAATGATATGATCTATAAGAAGAATACTAAATCTGAAGAAAAGTTAGGAGGGCAGTCATACTGCAATTGCACAAATCTTTTGGAGAACTTTGCCCGATATGATTTTACATATTGAACCTTGATAGATTCAAGTACCAGAGAAGCTCCAGACTTCCAGTGATAACTTAAAGACATGCATCATTTGCAAAATAATGAGTATTTACTACACTATTACACTGAAGACATTTTGTGCATTCTATTTTGAATTTCTGGTGACTTTTGTCAATTTATGCTGGAAAAAACATAGTTTATTAGGATGGGTTGGGTTTGTGTGTCTTTCCTTCTGAAATCCAGCCCTGTGCAAAGCAAACGTCAAAGTGAAGTTAAAAAAAAGTGAAAAAGTAAAAAATAAATAGCACTTTGTTAGTTTCTTTTACTCTGTAAGCCACTAAAAAGAGTGCAAGTCTGGATCTGAAGACAGGCCTCTGAGCGAGCTAAATAGTACCAGATCCAGCTTGTAAATCATCTTAAACAATTTGAAGTGGTTTTACAAATCCATAAACTGGACTTATATCTGCACCTGATGTTTGGAGAGCGTTTATTGGAAAGATTAATCATGACGCAAACCTTACCTATCAAAAAGGCTGAGGTCTTTTTTAATCCGACAAGACATAAAAAGAAAATAGGTTTGTACCCTGTGGAAATTTACTAAAAAAAAAAAAAAGAAGAAGAAGAAAAAGAGAGAAAGAAAGAAAAAAGAAAAAGCTGTGGTGGGCCCATAAAAATGTGATGGGCTGCACACATGCAAGTCTGATCTAAAACAACCAGAGGCAGAAAGGCTAACATTACATAACGGAACGTTTGTTTTGTGTGAAGTCTTCTTAACATGCCTTTTGGGGTAATGACAAATAGAAGTTTATTATTGAAGTACACATATTAAATCATTTGGCGCCTTAGTTTTATTGTAACCCATTGGAGGGGAAAGTGCCATGTTTGACGGACACAGAGTCCTTCCCTGAATTCCCTTTAATCAACTACAAGTCGAGCGCCTGACTCTGAACATCTCAGTTTAGGAGGAGTTTGTGACTCCTGCGGCTCACCTAGGACCTTTTACCAAAACGCTTTTCACAACGTGCGAGTTGGGCTGTTGTGCTGCTGAGAACTGCGAAGACTTTTTGACGTGCAAAGTCCAGTATCCTGGCAAAGCAAACACTTTCTGGGACATGAGCCAAACGAGCAGACAGTTATTTTGTGCCAAAATCTGGCCAGAGGATAGGAAATCATACACAGGCGACGTCGTGACCGCTGCCAGTATGGCGCAAAAAACTGAAGAAAGTCGCGTCTATTTCACCAAAACCCCGGCTGGAAGCAGTGTCGGGAGTTTGGCAGAATCCGAGAATGCAAACCTGTACGGATCCGGAAACATTATTCCGCTAGCCTGTGACATGGAGAAACGCTGCTGCCAGACAGCTGCTGCTCCTCAGGAGGAGTTAAGCGCTGAGTGCCGAGTGGGCGACATTCGCTCCTTTTCTGCCTGCGCCACAATCTCAGAAACAGCCAGGGAGCTCTGCAAAGCTGTGTCCGTGTCTCTGGGTCTGACCATGGAGTCCGGTGACACGAGCGAGGCGCACGTTTCTCTCCCCCCGTGTGCCGCAAATGACCAAATGAGCGCAGAGTATTTATTCGGGGTGGAAGCCGTGCCTGCGAACTGTCCCGGAGCCCCGGCTTCTCTCTCCGAGTACAGGTGTCCCGAGCGAGATGAGCGCCCGCCACACGACCACAAGCAACAGGTGAAAATGTTCAAAAGTTCAGAGCCCGCGGCAGCTTTTCATCACCTCACTTCCACGGCGACATCTGTGAACGCGCAAAACTTCAAGCTGTGCGAGGCTGATGACATAACTCCGAAAGAGATAGATCACCTGGACATAGCTTGCGCTGCCTCTTGCCCTTACGCCCCAGCTGCGCCCGAGCCTTTGGCACAGTTCGAACCCGCGGCTACACAGAGGCCGTGCGGAGCTTACAACCCCGTGGAGGAAGAGGGAGACGTCGGAGATGCCGGGGAGAATAGGTCCTTGGGGTTTCAGGCAGAACGGTACGGCGTCAAAGTCAAATCTGAGGGAAGTACATCTGCAGGGGCGTTGTGGGTCAGCAGGCCTAATTACAGCTTCGGCGACAAGTACAACTTGCAGTTTTGGGGGTCGAGGCAGTGCATGAACGTGCAGAGCTCGGGAGCAAACTCCCCGTTTATATGCAATCCATATGACGGGACCGTAATGCGCCGTGAACAGTGGTACCCTGGCGGGATGCTGAGGACGCCTTATCCCAACTCCAGCTACATGAAGGGTGAAGTCGGCGAATGGCTGGATGTCACTTACAACGACACCAGGTGAGCTTTAGTTGGCTGGTAATAGTAATTTTACGTGATTACAATATAAATATGTGTTTCATATCAATTCGTATAACCAAAGGTTGAAAGGTTCTAGGTGTAATTGCGAGCCAAAAGGTCTACTTTATATATATATTTAAACTCAGCACCACAGGTTGACCCTCTGTCCCTTAGGGGGCTTGAGGGTCTGTCTCTGACAGGATTAGATCACCAATCCAGACTGACAAACAGCAAAAGGCAACTGATACTACACCACATATCAATTTCTTTACTCCTTGCAGACAGCTGTGTGTGGTGTGTGTGTGTGTGTGTGTGTGTGCGTGTGTATTTCTTTTTTCTTTGTTGTTGTTGTTGTTCTTTTATTGATGCAGGAAACATTTACCCCACACTTGTTTTTTCCGGTTCCAAGCCAAAGTGGCAAACTGAACAGACTGTTTAAAAAAAATTCCCTGCTGAGAAAATGTGTAGGCAGAAGTTTCAGGCTCCAATCTAGAAATACACCTGCTTCACATATTTGGCAATTTTACAGTAACCCAGAGCTGCTGATTTTATACACTGTGTGAAAGTCTTTTTTTTTTTTTTTTTTTTTTTAAAAAGACAATAATTGAAGTATGCCAAACTGATTATAGCTACAGCAAAACTAAAAAAGGACATCAAAGCGATATATGGAAACATTTTACCAACCTTTTCCCTCCAAACATTTGTAATGAATAAAGTGTGATTCTATTCTTAATAAAAAAAAAAAATTCTGAATAAAGTGAATGAGAGGAAAAATCAATGAGATGTATTCAGATTATAGTGGATGTATTCATTTCATAAAGTCAGATGAGGACAGAGAATAAACTTGGAGAAGGGGTGGGGGGCACTGCTTGACTTTTTCTTCAAGTTTGTTTGTTCTTTGACTATTGTAAATGTTAGTGCCCATGATTTTGAATGCTGACAAAAAAGATGAGGCGGTTTATAGACAAACATTTGTATTACCCGACAGTGACCTTGGTAGCTGCCATCTGCGTACCTGAAAATAAGATTTCGTTTAACTTAATTTACCTGTGCCACTGGGTGATGTTTTTGTGTTGTTTCACATCAGTTTGGATCTGGCTAAACATTCAAAGTTAGTGTGATAAAGAGCTGCAGACAGTCTTGTTGAAGATTTCTATGTTTCTGTGGCACAAAAGTGGGAATAATTAACAACACAAGTTAACAAAAAAACCCAAGCCACACGCACAGTTGGTGCTTTCCTAGTTTCAAATGTTTCTGAGTGCGTTAGGTACTTAAAATGTCTCAATACATTTTAGTTCAGACTATTAAGTGTTAATTTGGCCCCAATGAAAACAAAGTGGGCACGTTAACTGACAGCCATCGTGTGATGTGCATGCCACACAGAGGTGTTGTCTGCTGGTGTTGTGCAGAGCTTTCTCAAATTCACCTGGGTGAATGATTGTTAGTGCAGTCACAAATGGGACACTGTTTCCTTTGGCTGTTAGTGTTCAGTACCGCATAGCTGTCTACATAGTGTAAAGTGAATTTCTGTACGAAGCTGCTGAAAGGAGGTGTAGCAGTTTGGTCTACCTAATCTACTGAGCAGTCAACCCAGGAAGGTCATTTTTGAAACCATGTTACATTTACCTATATTTTTTTAAATCTATAAAAACATTTCCCAGAATTAACTTGTCAGTCTACTTCTTTAACTTTTCATACTTTCACCAAGGAACTGATCCCTGTGTGTAGAGAAGGATAATGGAAAGTTTTGTGGATTTTTTTCACTTAGACATTACTGGGTTTTACTTGTGTTCCACTTTCTCACTTCTAATGATTACATTGTGTCGTATTATTGTGAAACATGGCTAACAAACCTAGAGTAGCAAGACTGACTGCTGAAGAAGCCTTGAGGCAGATACTTAATGCACAGTGAAAACAGTTCAGTTGATGTTGATGGGTTAGCTCAGGTTTAAAACAATAATTTACAATACTAGAACATGTGTCGTAGATGGATCAAATGTAGGAGTGTTCTTTGTGGGGAAATGATTGTGTTGTATTTTTGATAAACACATTAAAAAAGGAATTCCTGTATAAAATGGAATAAAATGGGGTCATAGATGACCTCACTCGCTCTTTCTAGGCACTAAAACAGCTTGATTGCTCAAGGTTTAAACTGAAAAGACTCCCAGCTCTTGCATGCTTTACCTTCTGGCAGAAGATATGTATTATTTTAGTTTTATGGTAATTTGCCTTGACTGAATGTTTACCTGTAGCGGAGGCAGCGTGGAGTGGTGGGAAGGTTATTCTCTAAATGTAATTGGTTACAGATTATTACTTACCATTTAAAAATGTAGCAAGGGTTTGCTTCATGAAAGCAGTGTCATCATTTGCTTTTTGATTACTTTTTACATAAATGATTTAGACTGAAACATCTTCTACAGGGTTTCCTCAGGTTTGATAGCCAGCATTTCACTGTTCATTGTATTTCACTGCTGGTAAACCGGCTTTATTCTGTACAGGGATGTTAGAGCCTTTTATGATTTCAGAAAGGAAATATTGTTGAATTGTAGCACTGAAAGGCATTCTTGGCCACTGGCCTTGTTGAGGTCAGCTCGTTGCAGGCATGGCAGACTCAGGATGTTTAAAGCAATGCACACTGTTTGATTGGCAGGTCTGAAATTGTGTAAAATCAAGCAGCAGAGTGAATCAGAACAACAAAAAGAAAGTACATGGCTGTTAGGACATGAATGTCAGATCTGGAAATTGCAGAATTGGGTATAGCTTCTCTTTTGATTTATCACCATAGTCAATTTTGTCTTTATATCACCGTGGTCTTAATTGATAGTTTCTACTTTAGGTTGTGACTACCACACGTGCGCGCGCGCACACACACACACACACACACACACACACACACACACATGTCTGGTTTGCTATCCTCGTGGGGACATCCCATTGACACAATGCTTTCCCTAGCCCCTTACCCTAACCCTAACCATTAAAAATGAATGCCTAACCCTAACCCTTACCCTAAACCTAACCATAACCTAATTGTAGCCCTGACAGTAAAACCGCATTTTGAGTGTGAAAATTGCTTTCAACCCCGAGGGGACCTGGATTTTGGTCCCCACGGTGCAGAAAGTCCCCACCAGGATAGTAAAAGTCAGATTTTGGTCCCCACCAGGATAGTACGAACCCGTACACACACACACACACACACACACACACACACACACACACACACACCTTCACCTAGTCTCCCTTATGTGCAATATTACCAAGTGCAATTTTTCTTATGCAACATAGTATTTTATTCTATTTTGTATAGTATGTTATTCTATTTTATCTTATTCTATTCTATTGTTTTTTTCTTAATTTTTGATGGTCTTAACTTTGTACTGTCCGCTGTCTGCCGTGACCAAACAAATTTCCCACGTGTGAGACTAAAAAAGGTTTATGTTATCTTATCATGACAAATCACTGTGAGATGTGGCACTTATGTTTGGTGTAAGAAAAAAACAAGATGGCAGCAGTAAAAATGTTCAGCATGAGGCTTTAAAAATGGACATCCACAAACCGATTTACGTTTCCTAATCCTATTTTTGTATATAATCTATAGCACTGTCAAACGAATGGAGCTTGTCTAGATGTAAAGAGAGAGCCCTAAGGTGCAAACCTTCTTACACTTGATGCCACTGACGTCTGAGGTTATTGACCGGCGTTTTATGGGGAAGATTCCAAAAGTAGGCATTCCTGCATGGTGGCAAGATGCAAAGCAAGAATCTGATCACAATGTAGATAGCAAGTGAGAGTAACACAAAACAGAAAATTAGAAAGTGAAAGCAGCTGATCTGTGACAGATCAGTATGTCCTCACACTAGGTTCAGAGAGGTTATGTGGTTTATAGTTTAGACCATGGTGGGTCAATAGGACACTGAGTGAGCGAGACATTGCTTAATGTCTGAAGCCCTTTCAAAACCCTGCTTATACAGTTTTCCAAGTCAAGCTTGTCTTGTCTTTTTTATCTATCTATACACAACATAAACACGATTCAAGACTTAAGGTGCAGGATGTTTTGTACAAACTGCACCACTACAAAGACTGGGAGATGTTTGAGGAGCAATGAATGGAACACTTTTGGATATTAAAAAAATACAAAAGTAGGAAAGAAAAGTTGAAATAAATAAATAACATAGCCAGTTGTAAACACATTCAGCCTTTGTTTAGCAACCAAAGCAATGATCTGCTGTTCATTTGCAAAAAGCTGATCTCTGCTGAACTCTTTTTCCTGTCACCACATTGCTAAAATCTCTCTTATGCCTTGAGCGAGAGCCTGCTGCTTGGTTTTAGATTTGGTTTTAACAGAAAGATTTTGTGCCTTGCTATCATTTAGTTTGGAAAAAATGCATTGCAATGGTTATGTGTATATGTCGCAGTTACACCTGCTGTGAGCATGAGGAACATCTGTGTGGTTTTACTGCAAAGCAGAGCTGAGAAAACTCAGGCATGCTTTTACCCATTTGGACCTCGTGGCAGTGAGTTGCACAGCTGGATGGAGTTATTTAGCCAGGCAATTATGTAAAGTTGTAGTTTTGATTAAATTCTGGGACTACGCCTGATGGAAAGTCAAGACATTTTACCTATCATGAGAAAAAAAATAATTTTAACAAAATGCTTTAATTTTTCACTTTGTAATTTAAAAGCAGTTAAATACAGTTTAATATTACCATGTGATATTTCTTGTTTACTGCACTTTGTTGTTAATCCTTCCAGAGTTCCAGTTTTAGACAAAGAGATTATTTATTGAAACTTTCACAGCATTAAAAACTGCATTTTCAGCCCTGTGAATGCTGCAGACCTCAATGATTCGCAGCAGTTAAGTTTTCGGAAACAAACCCCCGGGGATATATATGGGATCGGAAGTGTGACGACGGCGGCAGTCTTGTAGCTGTGTGAAGGATTCTGGTTAAAATCTTAATAGGAGTAGCTTTGAGCAACAATGGCAGAGGTCATCTAGAAAAATAACTCGTGATTGGTTGATACCCTGTGACATCAATTGTACAGAAAGGTAGTGCAGAAAAATAGCAACCAGCCAAGCTCTGAAGAATTTTACAAGACTGGTAACAAAGAGCAGGAAATGGACACAGAATGTTTCTGTTTCATCTGCGTGTGCAGTCAACCAAGTATCCAGAGTGGCAGCACAAATGGCAGCGAGAGGCTTGCGTAGTAGAGTAACTCAGTAAAGAAACCTCCTCGGTGATTATTATTATTATAGAGTACTTAAAGTAAATGTGATCTATGTCAAATCAGGCCATAATACTTCATGCTCGACTAGCGTGTCTTGCATGTGAAGGATGAGCCATGACCACATAAATGAATGAAAACAGATGTTTACCAATCTATTTAGTTCCATCCCACAACACTGTATACAAAAACAAGCTGAACTGACTATAACCAAATAGCAACCATCTTAAACATTTTACTCGACTGTGTCTGATCAAGCATGGAGGTGGCCGTTGCAGGACAATTTTTGCTAATTATTGCAACAGAAAAAGTCTAATTTAACCTGTGAAAGTTATCTATTCGTACTTTTACATTGTAGCAAAATACTACCTTGAGGTATATGCTTCAAGGTAAAGAGTAAACCTGAATAATATCTGTTCATTTTGAAAATATTTAAATGGTCACTATACCAATTATATTCAAATGTAATTATTCAGAAGATGACATCAGTGTGTTTAAAACGTCAAATGCTGAAGGCTAAGTGTGTATATTCTTAAACTCTGAGGTTCGTTTTTTGTATTTTAAAATTGCAATAAAGGTCAAATAAGACCATACGGCATGCAGTTAGACACACATAAATGCCACACTCTGCTGTGGTGTGTGAGTGAGCATACGACTGACAACAACAATAACCCCATGTGATGTAAAAGTTGATATCAGGCATATTTACATGTATCTATTTTTCATCCTTTTGCTGAATTTTGGTCTGTCTAAAGTAATTATTTTTAATGGGACTACCTGATTAGGTGGAAATGTCTAATAAGTGTTTATAACAATTTCTCTTTGGACTACATCATCTGGCCTGGATGTTAACACGATCCAGATGATTGGCACGATAGTTTAGGAATTTTTCAAACATGAATCTTTTGTCATTAACTGTGCCCTAAAGCACCCGGGGTCCTAAAACCGTATGTAAACACATAAGTTAAAACAAGTGAGCGCCAAACAGGTCAGCACATTTTCAAGGATTCACACAAATCCACAGAGTAACTAACTAGAGTAACTTTATACTAGATAAAAACCGTGCTCCCCATCAGGCTTTATTCAAGAAAAAATAAAGTCAGTCTCCCTGTTAAAAAAAAAAGAAAAGAAACATGCGTATTGCACTTGTTCTACCAATGAACCAATCTTGCTAGCTTCCTGTTTTCAATAAAAGAGTTAAATGTGGTTAGCCCAGATAATTTGCCTATTACAGTGTCTTTAAGTACATCAAAAAGCTGCATCATGAAGTTATTTTCAAAAAAGGAAAGTACCGCATGCCTTAGGATATACACAATTATGTATAATAGGACACCACATTTTGGCTGGCTGGGTTAAGAAAAAATTGTCACCTTCTCTGTTAACACATTATGTGCAAATCTGATCATTTCAAGCTCTCATCTGTCAGTTGGGATTATTAGCGGCCTCTTTTGTTCTGTGCTCCAAGCATTGTCATATTGACATGCATATTTTTCACATTTATCATCAGCAGATTCTGAGCTACAAAAGAATTCTAGGTTGCTCTGTATAATCTCGGCTCTCGTTGCTCAAACTGTCATCTCATTTTAAGCACAACCCAGCCGGACCTACGTGTTAAAGAAATCTAATTAGATTTAGTCTGTTAGTGTTCTGCATTAAATACATGTGAAGCTTTGAACAAAAGGGCCCTTCTTTAAAACACTTAAGTCTACTGTAACAGAGCTCATATAAAAATGAATTCAAATTAGACTTGCTGCATATTATTATAAAGTTGTCAAAGCCCAGATGCATACGTGTCATGCTCGAGTTTTCCCATTCTGATGGAATATTTTATTTATTCTTAAAATCAGTCAGGACACAGTGAGGCTCTTCACTTCATGCTTGTCTCTTTTACACCAAACCTTGATATCTGAGTAGCACGTCACTGAGGCAGCGTTGTGTCTGAGTTGTCTTCAATCTCTCTGTGTTCAAGGTTGCAGCTCACTCAACTCACCCCAGCCCCCCTCCGTACCACGTAGCCACGGTGCTTCAGGCTTTCCCACACTTTCATAAGTCATCACGGCCTGTCCTCTTTTTTATAACTACCTAACTACCTAATTACTAGAGGTTACCATGGGTCTAGGGTATGAGTAAATTAAGTAGCTCACTTAATTTCAAGATTTATTTTACCAAATTGGCTATTAGAGTTAAAAAAAAAAAAAAGAAAGAAAGAAAATTAATAAAATAATGAATAATGTAATATTGTTCTACAGCAAAGTTGTACCAAAGTGACAGAAAATCTGTCTAGCAGGAGGTTGTTGGTTTATGGTTTTATAAATGGCTTGTTTTGGGGGGGGGGGGTTGTGTTTGACTGCAGGTTTGAGTCCAGTAGAGAACACATGTTTCCCATGGAGTTCTTCTTTCCCCCACAGAGGACATGCCTCATCTGCTCGGACGAGGCATCTGGCTGCCATTACGGCGCACTCACCTGTGGCAGCTGCAAGGTTTTCTTCAAAAGGGCTGCCGAAGGTAAAGCTTAAAGCATCCAACTGGGCTGTGAGTTTTATGCCAGTCCACTTGAGATTCTAGCTCTTTATTCTACACATTAACAGTTCCTGAAGAGTTTTGTGTTTGCTCATGGTTGTCTTCAGTTTAAGTGATTTACATTTTTTTACATTGTTTCACGGTTTCTCCTGTAGGCAAGCAGAAATACCTGTGTGCAAGCAAGAATGACTGCACTATTGATAAGCTAAGAAGAAAGAACTGCCCCTCCTGTCGCCTGAAGAAGTGCTTTGAGGCTGGGATGACTCTTGGAGGTGGGATGGATTTTTGCAAAGAAGCAGCTAATACTTGTTGACTTGATGCTATGGTTTATAATGGTTTATAATATATATATATATATATATATATATATATATATATATATATATATATATATATATATATATATATATATATATATATATATATATATATATATATATACACACATGTATATATATATGTATATATATATATAGAGAGAGAGAGAGAGAGAGAGAAAAAGTGAAAGACTGAAAAAAAAGATGAACAAAGCACACTACAAAAAAAGTAAGTCCTGAAAGTGAAACTATTAATGGTTTCCTCAGACCAAGTATTTTATTCTTTCTACACTGCACATCTTATCTGGCTCTCTTCAATTGCAGCATCATCACAATAGGGGATGTTACTGATAATCAAGCCCCTGACTGAGCTGCCATGCAATTTAGACCTCTTCCATTCACTTCTCCTTACTGTCACCAAGACCTGCTCGTCATATTAGGCTGTAAAGATTGACATGTAGTGCACTAATTTTAGTCTTGTGTTCAATTTTCACTCTCTTCCATTTTCTCATTCTGTTAACGGTGAAAATTGTACTGGAAGCACAAAGCTGACATGAGACATGTGAATTAAAGCAGCAGACATGCTGGTAATTTTGCCACCAGTCACTGACAAACCCATGGAGGGAAAATGTGATCTAATGCTGTGATTGTTAGTAAAAAGGGACACCTTTTCTGGTTGTGGCTAAAAAGTTCCTTTCACTTATCTTCTCATCACAGACATGTAATTCATTCTTGGCATCTAACAGGGAAATTTATGGCAATAATTTTGTGGAAGTGGAAGCAGAGAAATTATATGTTTGGTCCTATTATCCCAGAGGGTGTTTTACTTGAAATACTTTAAAGTCCTAAAATGCTTAGAGAATATGATGATTAATGTCTTACCAAATGTCAAATCCACTGGCATCTATATGCCTTAAATAATAAGCCTTCTACTAGATTTGATCTATTTGTTTCACTTCTTGTAGTTTAGAAGGTATGCCCTGTCTACCATTTATTTTAATCATAATTCTTATGAGTTATTCTTATAATTTAAATTCCATATTATTTCTGGAATGTTAATTACATCCACAAACAGATAACAAACAGCTACTTTCACCAAAGCATGATGGGAGTTTTATTTTGAGCAGTCACAGGAAAGCTCACTGCACATCTGCTGTCCCAGTGGAAATACATTTCATAGAGAACATTAAACTGCCTAACATTCTTTAAAAACTTTGCAGTTTCAGAACCCAACCCCTGACTTCTTTGGACAAGAGTATAAGAGATGTGTATCACAATCTGCAAGTCAGAGTTAAACCTTTATAAAATAATGATGCACACAAGCCACTGTTTCTCTCCGGCATTTGTTGAAAAAATAAGGCAGCTCAGTGAATTGGGGCCATTCTGTCAAAGTTCCACTGCTTGATTTTGTAATATTACTTTAGTTTAAAAAAAAATCACAGTCATGAAGTCAGTTTATTCCAGTGGTAAAAGTTATTCATCATCCGGGATGATGTGCAGGTTTTATCCCAAAACAGGTAATGCAAGTTATTTGAATTATAGGGCAGGGCTACCGCAATGCTACAGTAAATATAATAGCGCTTTGAGTGCTCAGTGAGAGTGGAAAAGCGCTATATAAGAACCAGTCAATTTACCATTTACCATGGTGTTTCATAGTTCCCTGTCTGCCTCAAGGTAAGTCATTCGCTTTCTTATCAATTTGTTTTGATTACTGATGCTAGTCTTTCCAAGTCAAATAAAGGCTTCAAAGTACCTGAGGACCTAAATATAAGAGACGGATGTTAAAATTCACGCTGGCTAGTGCTTCACAGTCAGCAAACGAGATAAAACGAGTTAAATCTTCTTCTTCTTCTTCGTTTTTTTTTTTTAAAGTTGAACAATGACAGATTGTTCAAACAAGTGAACATAATTCACTGAAGTACACATTCTCAGAAATAAACAATTTTGCTGGTAAACTCCAAAGAAGGTAAAGCATGGCAGAGCGTAGAACCTACCGTGGTAGGGCAAAACAGTCTTGGAGTCTAGATGCTGCTGATGGTGGAGATGAAGAACTAATATAGTGACTTAGATGGGGTGGAGATGAGTTGGAGCCGGGTTGCAACAAAGAGTCTGAAAGGCAGAGTGACAGAAGAACACAGAGATTTGAAGCATGGACATCCAAAGACTGGTTAGCTTGCAAACGGTGAGCAAGAAAATGAATGGTCAGAGTAATGAAGATAGAATTGACATTGAGAGGGTGGGAAAGCAGAAGAAACAAGAAGAATAGGCAAGCAGCTCAAATGACCAAGAATTCAATCAGGCAATAGAATACAGATTTCATGTCAGAGTTTTGCTTTGCAGCTGTACCATCCATTGGGTCGTATTCCTTTGTTTTGAACACCTAGAATTGGGCTTTGTCCAAAAGCAAGCAGTTCTCATTATTGTAATTCTAGCACAGCACTTCCAGAGTTCAAACTATAACATTAGTATTTCACATCTTTCTGTTTGCCTCAAGGTAGAACGACCTTTTCCCCAGCAATTTACCCTAATTCCTCCTGTCAGATTCCAAAGTCTTCCCAAGCCAGGCAGCTCTGATCCCTTAAGAACTGTCATCCAAAATGGTTGAATTCAAGGTTACGTATATCTGCTATCTGGGCAACTTGGATTAGACAAAGACTTGAGGTTAGAGCAGTCAAGTAGTAACCTGTGAGGTGCTGGTTTGTGTCCCTGTTTGCATGCACTCTGTGATTGATATAAATAAGATAAATTCCAAAGATGTAGGATGTAATTCAAAGCAGAATGCAATTATTTGCAAATCTCATAAATCCATATTTTATTTAAAAAGAACATATCAGATATTTAAACAGATATTTTACTTTTTCATGAAAAATAATAACTCAATTTAATCTCAGCAGTACATCTCAATAAACTTTGGATGGGGGCAATAAAAAGCTGTAACCCCATGTTGCAACTAATTGGGTTAATAGAGAACATGTTAGTAACATGAGCATTTATAAAAAGAATATCTTACAGAGTTTCTTGGGAGTAAAGATGGGCAGAGATTCACCAATCTGCAAAAACATTGCATCTACAAATTGTGGAACAATTTCAGTAAAATGTTCCTCAACATAAAATTGAAGCCTTTGAACATCAAGCACCTATTATACTATAATATCATCACTGAAAGAGTCTAACAATCTGGAGAAATATCTGCTTGCAAGGGACAATGTTGAAAATCAATATTAGGTGCCGTGATCTGAGTAATGTCCTCAGTAATGTCCTGCAAACCCCAAAAGACCTCAGCCTGCCCAGCAGATGAAGCTGACTTTGGCCCCTGTTGCTAAAGTTTGAGTGTTACGTGACCAGTCCAGTTTAGTGTTTTAAGGTGAACACCCAGCAATTTGTTCCTGACCCTGATGTTCAACGGTGTGATGGGAGTTTTCTCTGGAAGTCAACCACCATCTGCTTCATATAACTGGTATTTGAGTTCACACTAGATGACAAAGTCAGTGATGACCTTCCTGTTCTCCAGATCATTCTCCTCAGATACACAACCACTGATGACTTTATCATAAGAGAACTTCTGGAGGTGACATTTAGTGATGTTGTATCTGAAGTCCAATATAAAGAGTTAAAAGGAAGGGAGAGAGCACTGAACCCTGAGGGGCGCCCATGCTGCATACCACCATCTCAGACACACAGTCCTGGAGCTTTGCCTCCTGTAGTTAGTGAGGTAGTTGACTCTCCATGGAGTATCGTCACAGTCAACTCCTGCTCCTTCCATCATCTCCCTCAGCAGTGACAGTTGAATTGGATGAAAGCAGTGGAGAAGTAAAAAAATATGACCCTGGCAGTGCTTTCAGTACTCTCCAAGTGTGACCTGTGCAGGAGATAAAGGAGTGCATTATCCAGCCCAATACCAGGACAGTAAGCAAACTCCAAGGAGTCAGCATGCTCACCCAAGGTCAGAGGTGGCTGAGTTGGGATTCTCATCAGGTGGGATGTTAAGACCACAAATCTGAAATGGTTAGACTTCCTGTTAATTTTCTGGTCTCAATCTTTTTTAGTTCCTTCCTCAGTCAAGGAGGGAGGTGTAAAGTGAGGTGGGGAGAGACAGGGGTGGGAAGTGGTGTGAGAGACTAGACGTGAGAGTAAGATAAGGAATGGAGTGGTCAGGGTGCATGGGATGGTGCATTTGGTGAGAGACAGAAGGTAGTGTCAAGAGGGGCCAGAGCGTCAGACATCGGTGGAGGGTTCTTGGAGGGTAAACTCAATGAAACTGATATAATCTGCTACTCAGTTGGTCAGACTGTCAATGTAATCCACATGTGGACTACATATTACATCCCAGTCTGTGGTTTTGAAGTAGTCCCTCAGCCTCTCACTGGCCTCCTCTGACCAGATCTTCACAAATCAGGTAAGATTTTGTCATGGAAATTATCGCAGGAAAACTTCCAGAAATCACTGTCTGAACTTCAACGTGCATTTTGTTGTTCCATCAACAAATGCAGATTAAAGCTCTATCATGCAATGAAGAAACCATGTGTGAACATAATCCAGAAATGATGTTGTCCTCTCTGGGCCAAGGTTCATTTAAAATGGGCTGAGTTAAAGTGGAAAACCGTTCTGTGGTTAGACTAACCAAAGTTTGAAATTCTTTTTGGAAAACATGGAAACCTCTGAGCTAAAGAGGAGAGGGACACGCCGCATCTCTGACAGTATGGGCATGTTTGAGTGCCTTTGGACTTTGAAGCTTACACATCTGGACAGGCACATTAATGCTGAAAGGTATATACAGGTTTTAGAGCAACATATACTCCTATCCAGACAACTTTTTCAGGCGAGGCTTGGCATATTTCAGCAAGATAATACTAAATAACTTGCTGCAGCTATTAAAATAGCATCATGAAACAAAAATGTGACAGTGAATACCCAGGACTGTTGGCCAGCTAGACTCTTATATCGCACAAAGATGGGACAATGTTCCTCTCCAAAGTCCAGGATCTGGTCTCCAGGCAAATACAGACTGTTGTTGAAACAAGAAGGAATACTACACTGTGGTAAAAACACAGCCATTAACGTGGTACACTTAGTTGGTTTAAAAATGTGATAATTTCCAAGTTCTCATGTGATTAAAATGTGGGTTTTCAGAGATTCTGTTTTCATTTAGATTTTATACATCGTCCCAAACTTTTTTGGTACTGTCTAATAATTAACAAAGATCTTGATTTCACTAATATTAAAAATACCAATTTGTTCCAATTCATATAGCACCTGTACTGTTAAAGAACTGGAGTCATTTAGTCTCTCTAAAACCTCAGAACAACTTTTGTGTGACTGCCAAGATGCTTTTGACAAGTACTGATTTAACTAATCCCTTTATACTGGCAGCAATAGCAAGACAAAAATCATCAATAAGTAAAGTTCATTTACTTATTTAATTTGATTTAATTTACTAAAATGCTATATAATATCTCACCATCTTCTATTCAAAGGAAAAATCCAAGTGCTCATTAGATATAGAACTAATTTTTCTGTTGTTAGCCTGTTTGTTTAGTGCAGTCTTTTCAGAAAAACACACAAAAAACATTTTAAAACAGTAATTAAAATACTTAATGACAGTTGTAAGCAGTTGCAGTTTCTCTCTTGGTGCTTAGCAGCCAATCAGAAAACTCTCAAAATGATTTAACTGAAATAACAGACTTACCAACCAAAACTGGTCAGTAAATAACATGAAAGGGAGGGCATTACAACATGTCTTACCAGGAAGAAGGGACAAAAACAGGCAAAATAAATTGAATAATAATCAAATAGGTTTGAGTCTTAGAGAACAAATGGAAAACAAAAATACAAATCAAATGTTTGATTTATTTCCTTTTACTGAGGCCATAGGTAAACATTAGTACATGCACGAAGAGACACGATGACCCTTTTTTCTGACCTCTATGTATTTGTTCTTCTAATCACATCAAGAGGGTGTCGAATGGGAGACTATTTTGTTTACTGTTTCTGCATTAGGTGGGCAAGATATGCTCTTTGAGTGGGCTACGATAATGAGAAACAAAGAATACCTCTTTATGTCTGTGAAGGTTCTCAGTCATCCAGGTCATCGTAGTCAAAGGAGTTTGCAAAGAAAAGCGTCTGGACTTCTTTAAGTTGCTTGAAGACGTTTCACCTCTCATCCGAGAAGCTTCTTCAGTTCTAAGGTCAAATGGCCGAGAGTCCCAGATTTAAACCCAGTGGGAGTATCCCCCCAAAGAGGGACAAAGGACCCCCTGGTGATCCTCTAATCACATGAGCCAAGGTGTGAAAGCGGGTGTGGGACCTAATCAGCCAGGGTTTCGGGTGAGCTCATTGTGAAACCTGGCCCCACCCTGTCATGTGAATTCCTGAGGTCAGATGGCCCAGGATGTGAGTGGGCATTAAGGCGTCTGGGGAGGGAACTCAAAACTGGATTATAGATGGCAGACAGTTGGTGTCGTAAACCACCGCCTCTGTTCAAAGATGGTCGCTCACAGTGGACATAGATGGCCTCTTTCACTCCTCTTTCAAACCATCTGTCCTCTCTGTCCAAAATGTGAACATTGGCATCCTCGAAAGAGTGACCTTTATCCTTAAGATGCAGATGGACTGCTGAGTCTTGTCCTGTGGAGGTGGCTCTTCTATGTTGTGCCATGCGCTTGTGAAGTGGCTGTTTGGTCTCTCCAATGTAGAGGTCTGGGCATTCCTCGCTGCACTGTACAGCATACACCACGTTGTTGAGTTTGTGTTTAGGAGTTTTGTCTTTCGGGTGAACCAGTTTCTGTCTGAGTGTGTTGCTGGGTCTGAAGTACACTGGGATGTCGTGCTTGGAGAAAACTCTCCTGAGTTTCTCTGATACACCGGCTACATAGGGGATGACAACGTTGTTGCGTCTGTCTTTCTTATCCTCCCTCGCTGGTGTCTGATCTTCTTTTCTGTGCCTCTTTGCTGACTTCATGAACGCCCAGTTAGGATAACCACATGTTTTGAGTGCTTCCTTTACGTGTGTGTGTTCCTTCTTTTTTCCCTCAGGCTTAGAGGGAACATGTTCTGCCCGGTGGTGTAGGGTCCTAATTACTCCAAGTTTGTGTTCCAGAGGGTGATGGGAGTCAAAGAGGAGGTACTGGTCCGTGTGTGTGGGCTTCCGGTAAACTTCGATGTTGAGGTTGCCATTCTCTTCAATGTGCACGGCGCAGTCCAGGAAAGGCAAACAGTTGTCCTTTGTGTCTTCCCTGGTGAACTTGATGTTTTTATCCACGGCGTTAATGTGCGCAGTGAAGGATTCCACTTCTTGTGTTTTGATTTTGACCCAGGTGTCATCTACATATCTGTACCAGTAGCTGGGTACTCTTCCTTTGAAAGAGCCAAGAGCCTTCCAATAGGTGACACGGGGGAGCCCATGGCTCCCCCGTGTCACCTATTGTAGCCAACCTTTACATGGAGGAAGTGGAAAGGAAGGCTCTTGGCTCTTTTAAAGGGAGAGTACCCAGCCACTGGTACAGATATGTAGACGACACCTGGGTCAAAATCAAAACACAAGAAGTGGAATCCTTCACTGTGCACATTAACGCCGTGGATAAAAACATCAAGTTCACCAGGGAAGACACAAAGGACAACTGCTTGCCCTTCCTGGACTGCGCCGTGCACATTGAAGAAAACGGCAACCTCAGCATTGAAGTTTACCGGAAGCCCACACACACGGACCAGTACCTCCTCTTTGACTCCCATCACCCTCTGGAACACAAACTTGGAGTAATCAGGACCCTACACCACCGGGCAGAACATGTTCCCTCTAAGCCTGAGGGAAAAAAGAAGGAACACACACACATAAAGGAAGCACTCAAAACATATGGTTATCCTAACTGGGTGTTCATAAAGTCAGCAAAGAGGCACAGAAAAGAAGATCAGACACCAGCGAGGGAGGATAAGAAAGACAGACGCAACAACGTTGTCATCCCCTATGTAGCCGGTGTATCAGAGAAACTCAGGAGAGTTTTCTCCAAGCACGACATCCCAGTGTACTTCAGACCCAGCAACACACTCAGACAGAAACTGGTTCACCCGAAAGACAAAACTCCTAAACACAAACTCAACAACGTGGTGTATGCTGTACAGTGCAGCGAGGAATGCCCAGACCTCTACATTGGAGAGACCAAACAGCCACTTCACAAGCGCATGGCACAACATAGAAGAGCCACCTCCACAGGACAAGACTCAGCAGTTCATCTGCATCTTAAGGATAAAGGTCACTCTTTCGAGGATGCCAATGTTCACATTTTGGACAGAGAGGACAGATGGTTTGAAAGAGGAGTGAAAGAGGCCATCTATGTCCACTGTGAGCGACCATCTTTGAACAGAGGCGGTGGTTTACGACACCAACTGTCTGCCATCTATAATCCAGTTTTGAGTTCCCTCCCCAGACGCCTTAATGCCCACTCACATCCTGGGCCATCTGACCTCAGGAATTCACATGACAGGGTGGGGCCAGGTTTCACAATGAGCTCACCCGAAACCCTGGCTGATTAGGTCCCACACCCGCTTTCACACCTTGGCTCATGTGATTAGAGGATCACCAGGGGGTCCTTTGTCCCTCTTTGGGGGGATACTCCCACTGGGTTTAAATCTGGGACTCTCGGCCATTTGACCTTAGAACTGAAGAAGCTTCTCGGATGAGAGGTGAAACGTCTTCAAGCAACTTAAAGAAGTCCAATACCTCTTTATGATAACCTAAAAATCTCATTTAAAAAAAGGTGACAGTGTGCTCTTGTACATATTACCTATCCATACCAAAGCCAAATACCAGCAGTATATTCAGTTTCATATCTGAAGCATGTACTCATTCATTTCAGCTAACCGTGAATTCATTCATTCATTCAACTAATTTCCTTAGGGATAAATAAAGTATGCTGATTCTGATTCAGCTCTTTCTTTCTTTTTCTATCAGTTCAAGCATGCATTTATTTCTGTTAGTTAACCTCTGAGCTTCCTCTGCTATTTCTTTATGTAGTTTTAATATTTTCTGTGCAGTCAAATTGGTTTTTTTTCTCTTTTTTTCAAATCAGCTGCATCACACTCTATATTGTGTGTACAAATGCATAAAATACTATACAAAAAAACAGAACAGTAGTAATTAAGAGGAGATAATGAACACTTCTTTTTAGGATTTACATTTCATGCACTTACTTGACATTTTGACAGGGACACTAAATCTGTGTTTCCAAGTAAACACGCTGCGGTGTGAAGTCCAAAATGATCACTGAACAGAAAGTTTTACATTTCCCCATCGTTGATTCATTGTTTTAACCCTTCAAAGCTAAGCGTATCAAATCTGATACATGTGTTTTTGTAAGTCTTTGAGACTTCTACATTCCATCGTGATTTTTTCTCCCAGAAAAAACAAAATAAATTGCATGAAAGATTTTCTCTTTAATTAGATTATTTCATGGTTCAGAGTTAACTTCATATCTATTTACGGTTTGCTGGTATTTAAAGTGATACAAACATAAAATAGGAAGAACTAGTAAAGGTTTGATCAGTTTTTATTCTTACAGAAACAATTAAAAAATATATTTATGGCCAAAAAGCTGACTAAGAAATCTTTTTAAATGTTTTATTACATTCATTATTAAATGTTTTTTTTTAATCTAGATTCGTCACATCACGGCAATGTAAAATTTCAAGGTATTTACACACTTACGTGCTAAAAAGAACTTAACCTGATTGTAATACGTACATTTATCCTGAGCATATTTCCCTCACTGTTTTTTGAATAAATTATTTGAATGAATTATGTTATTCCATTCAACTGAGTTTAAGCTGCATTTTTCCCAAAATGGAACTCAAATGGCGTGTGGATGGATGGACGATATATATGATTCTGATCAAAATATTATATTGTTGTCCTAGTGATTTCATTACCATATATTATTATGGTATACAATGTAAAGAACTTGCATGTTGCATTTACAGTTCTTATGTTTATATAGAAATGTGAGCATTTCTCTGGCACGTGACACTTTGTGCTTGGCTTAATGTTCAGTTTTACCATCCTTTCATAATTTCAGTGTCATGGTCCTGGGTCGGTGACCCAGTGTTTTTGGTTTTTGTACTTTTACTTTTGATATTTTTATGTATTATGACTGTTGTGTTTTGGTTTCCCCAGGGTTTAGTCTGTGCTCCCTCTGTTTGGTGTCATCCCTGCCTGTGTATCCCCTCTAGTGTAGTCAGGTCTCTGTGTTTAGCCCAAGTCTCTGAGTCTGTGTCTTTGCGTGTGTGTGTGTGTGTGTGTGTGTTTTTCCTGTTTTACTTTGAAGGTCTGTGTCTGATCTCAGTATGTTCAGTTTACATTTCCCCTGTCCCGTCATGTCTGATTACTCCCAGCTGTGCCCTCCTGTGTCTCATTCCCTCGTTATCCTTCTGTGTATTTAAACCTTGTGTCTGCCTTTGTTAGTTGCTGGTTCGTCTGCGTTTTCCCCCTCTGTCGTCCAGAGTGGTTTTCCTGCGTCTGTCTACGTCTCCCTGCATCTCGGTTTGTGTCTCTAGGTTTCAGGTTTGTTTTCTATGCTTAGTTTTCCCAGTTTAGGTTTACTCAGTTCTGTTTTTCACCACCCTCACCTTTGTTGTATGAGCATGCTCCATAAATAAAGCTTCCTCACCTCAGTTGTGCCGCATCTTGGGTCCTTTAATAATTCCACACGGCTCGCCTCGCGAACCGTGACATTCAGAAACAAAATTTACAACTAATGACAAAACCTAGAATGCAAGACATTACACATGAGAGGAAGTAATCCAAAAATAGAGTTCTATAAATGTTGTGATGCAGATGCTATCAAAAGCAATGAATCGACCTGGCAAAAAAAGAGTGGTAAAGTTCGCCTGTGGAATTTGATATGAGAGAAGATGGGTTTCTTCTGGATAAGAGAGCAGCTTATTTACTGCCACTCTGAGCTGGAAATATTAACACGGATGCCAAATCCTGGTCAACGTATGCAAGTTAATGCAGGTGGTTGTCACTGATTTGACATATTTATTGTTCCTAGACCAAATCTTTGAGCGTAACAAAGCCTGAATCCACCCTTTGGGTGTCTCTGTCTCTTTATATTGGCTTCAACTCAAGTATGGAGAGTGTCACGTTGGCTCGACCCAACCATTTACATTGTTCTCTGCAAAGATCAGATGCCTGCCTGTGTCACCAGTTGAGAATTCAAAGGAAAAAATTTTAATAAACCATTTTTACTTGAAATATTTGTTATTGGATCAGGAGTGGAAATGTGAGACTTACAAATTATCCATCTTATATAATCTGCAATTTTCTTTCAGCTCTGCCACTCCTGAGAGAGACTTAAGTCGTGTCTATAACTGGCAGCTCAATATTTATCAAACTGAAGAGCCAGGCTGCAGTTTTAATTAGACATTCTCTACACACAGAAGCTGCAAGAGGCAATTGCACGACAATTAACAGTTACTTTTTACTGTCACTCAGCTTTGATAAAACAGATTAAAAATTTAATATGTTCCTCATAGTCTGATTCTCCATCTTCTTGTCTTTTTTGTTTCCCCCCAGACACTACAACAGATTAATTGTCAGAGAAATACATTGTAAAATTAAGCCTGTACGAAAGATCCTGTTGCACTTCAAAAATCGCCAGAGCACACAAGTGTGTGTTCTTCAGTACACTCGTCATATTGTTGCCATTTGTATTTTCCTGTCACTCGCTCTTCAGCAGGGCTGACATTCCCAAATGACAGGCTGAGCCGAAGCTTAACCGTTCATGAAACTGTTCTTGGAAAAAAATTATAGGTGATCTTAAATCAGACTGCTAAAGAACTAAATATATTTGGCAGCTTCTCCTGCTCTAATTTGGTTTGTAAGTGCAGGTTGCCATATGGAGCAGCTGCTGCAGCATTTTCAGCATTTGTGAAGGAAGAAATTACAGCTTTGTTAAGCTCAAGATGGGAAACCAGTATGTTTACTTTAACATACAGTATTTGTTGGTGTTGCTTTTGTTGTCTTTAAATTCTTAAGATACATACATTGAACAAAAAACACAATTGTAAGGTAGAAATGCACAATTTACTGAACTGTATAGTTAAAGGAAATATTTTAGGACTCTGCAAAGGCAAAAAGAAAAAAAATATTTTCATGTCCACATTACCAGTAAGGACTCGCACATGATGACGATAGGCTTTCTATCAGACGAGGCTCATCTGTTCAGTGAGTCCTCTTTCAAATCAAATATGATTCAATATTCTAGTCTATTAGTAGCACAGTATTGAGTATTGTTGAGAGAAATTTAATATTTCTTTTAAAATAGTTACTTAAAGTCCACAGTTGCAGTATGGGACATTTCTGACATATTATTTGGAAAGAGGAATGCAGTATTTCAGCAGTACTTGTATGGTCTGTTAATGCTTTTTTCTGGTTTCCTATAATATTACATATAAAAAAGGGCCATATATTCCAGATGGCATGTGGAGATGTAATGGATTGATTTGATTAATTTTTATTGAAATCAAGCTATCAGAATGATAACTGTGAAAATTTATTACGGCATCAGCCAGCTGCTGTTAATAATAATCATTTTATTCTGCAGATATCATTTAGCCAGAATGGCTGCTACAGGATAAGAAAAAACCTTCCCCTTGTATTGGTCCAGATGTAGATTTGGATTGATAACTTTAAAAAAAATCTGTCAAACCTGAACTTGGTGAGAACTGTTACCTTTACAGACATGAAATCTTTTTTTTTTTTTTTTTTGTTTATAGCACGTAAGCTGAAGAAGATTGGACAACAGAAAAGCCCAGAAGAAGATCATGGTGCTCAGGATCCAGTGGAGGTTATCCCGAACGTCTCTCCTAAATCTGGTGTGCAACTGAACTCCCACCTGGTCTTCCTCAACATCCTGGAGTCCATTGAGCCAGAGGTTGTGAATGCAGGCCATGACTATGGCCAGCCGGACTCCGCTGCCACCCTGCTCACCAGCCTCAACGAACTGGGAGAGAGACAACTTGTCAAAGTGGTCAAATGGGCAAAAGGATTGCCAGGTAGGACAGTGGTTGCAGCAGAGGTGATAAGATGATCTTTTTTTGCTTTTGAGTTATCATTAGCAGATGGATCCAGTTTGATCTTTAAGAGATTAGTACACCGGATGGCCTGTCTTTGTGTCTTCGCCCAGTCTCAAACAGAGGCTATCACTTTTAAATTAAAAGTTAAAACTGTTACTCGTTTAAGCAATCGGCAGACACAGAGCAGCGTTAGTAATTGTGTTTAAGAAATACATGTACATCTGCTCTCAGCTTTGTTATGGCCTCTACAAACTCCTGACAAAACTGTCTAGCCACTCTCTTTCACTGTGCTCATCCAACTGTATGTCACAGAAACGGCTCCATAATGTAAATTGAACATTTGTGCTTACGCAAACCTAACTATCCAAAAAATTATTGTCCAAACACAAAACCTGGACTTCGCACCTTTGCGTAATTGGCTGGTGATTTTGTTTCACTGTCATTAACCAGCATGAAACTGGCTCGTCACTGTCTCTATGTGATTTGGTGCTGGCAATGTAAGGTTCTGTGGGTTTATGAGAGCTTTTTCACTGAAAAACAGCTGCCTGCTGATGAGAGCAAAGAGAGTGAATGAAACCAATACAATGAGCGAAAGAATGCCAAAATGCTCCAAAGAGCTCAGGGGAACTGAAGAGTGAGGTGAAGATTACTATGGCTTTGTAACTACAAGCCTCTCATCCCATACAAGTATTATTTGATCAGTCGTTAAGATGAAAAAAGAAAAAAAAAAACACTCTAAGACAAATTATTATTTTTTCTTCAAATTCTAAATATGATTCGGTCTCGTAAGAGCCGTCCAACCTGTAAGACAATGAAGCGAAACAGCTCTCCTGATAGATTTTTGAGCTGCAACCTGTGGCCTTTTTTCTTTTGTCTGATAGGAAAAATGTAACAGGAGAAAAGAGGTGTCACTGTGCTCATACACCTGGACACAAAACCCAGATGGACTGTGGTGGTAGAGCTTGATGATTCTCCCCACCAAAAAAAAACACCTAAATGGAAAAAGAAATCAGTTATTTTCCAGTCACAGAAAACTATTCTTCTCCGCCTACCCATAATTAAATGTTTGAAAAAAGATGTTTTAATAATTTGCAAGCACACCCGCATATTAAAACACAACAATGAGGAAATTCAAACATGTGCAGCAGACATCGTTTTAATGACTGTGATTTTGCAGCTATGTGAAGATTTAGCAGTTTTGCCTGTAGGTTGTTAGATAGATGCACTTGTGTGTGCACCATTCTGCAGTAGATACCATATGACCACTCATACAGGTACTGATGACATTCAAAATGTTATGCAGAAGACTAACAAACTGATAATGAGATCTCAAAACCAGTACATGAAAAAAGATTTTAAAAGAATAATTAAGAAACTAGACATTCTAATAAAAAAGCCAGATTGATTGGAATGAAAAGAATTGGAATTTGCATTTGATGATTTCAGACCTCATGGGCAGGCTGTCCCACTGGTGTGAAGCATAAAATCTAAAAGCTGCCTCACAAAAAGTTTTTGACCTGCTCTTTGGAACATCAGGCCATGTGCCAGATGACCTGAGAGGCAGTTCTGGTGCAGGTATGGCAAGTGAATCACACAAATAGTCTGGTGACTTTCAGAACAAGCATGAGCATTTTGCAATCTATACAGACACAATTATTGGCACAGACAAATAACATTCAAGTTCAAGACAGGCATAATTTGTTCCTCACTCTCTGGTTCTATATTCTACACTCACAGAGAGTTTTCAAACAGATGTCACTTGACCAAGCTGAAATGTTTTAGTTTCTGATCGCTGAATTAAAGTTGTGTACTCCAGCCTTTGTGTACAGCTCAGAAAGAGAAACAGCCACACAGCCAAGTGTTTTTATTTTTTATTTTATTTATTTTTGCATCAGATTAAAAATAGATTTGGTGACACGTTATACTTAATTATGAATCAAAGACAACACAAAAGTTTGTTGTTTGGTGTTTGGGGGGAATTTTCTATAGACTTTAAGATTTGTTCCTGGGGAAGTCCCTAGCCACAGGCTATTCATTCTTTCACCCATTCACTCATTCATGTTTTTATTTCCCCCGTTGTGTCCTTGGAGAAGGCTGGATGCCTTCCATTCTGAGCAGCTGGAGAGACAAGAGGGAGGGTATTCACTAACGGTTCACTAATTTCTTTTCTCCTCTTTCTCCCATTTCTCCACCTTTTCTATTACTGTTTTAAGGCCAAACTGTCTGCATTTGTCCTGGACAACAAGAGAAGCAAAATCCTTCACAACATTTCAGCTTCTGCAAAACTTACTGGCTGAAGTAGAAATATCTGAGTTTAAATGATTAAAGATTAAATAAAATGGTAAAATGGTAAATGGCCTGTATTTGTATAGCGCTTTACTTAGTCCCTAAGGATCCCAAAGTGCTTTGCACTACATTCAGTCATCCGCCCATTCACACACACATTCACACACTGGTGATGGCAAGCTACATTGTAGCCACAGCTGCCCTGGGGGGCACTGACAATTAATGTCTTAATTTTTCTACTGTAACTCTGCATTCAAATGAGTTTTTACTACAAGACTCATTCCCCCAGTCACACACACATTCAAGTGTTTTTTTCTCTACCTAAGCACCTTGTTAGCATTCACACACACACACACACACACACTGATTGATGCATTGCTTAGTTTCAGTTAGTTTCCAGAGTGGATTTTCTTGTCTCTATTGTATGGAGAACATGTGTCAGAAGCAAGATTTAGGAAAATCGGTAAATAATATTCCAAGTTCACTAAATCATTTCAGTTCAAAAGCCTAGTTTTTATTGTTGTTAACAAAAAGGATTTTTTCACATCTAATTTGAGTTAGTAGTAGTTTAGTTTACTATAATAACCTTGGTTGTGGGCATCGATCTACTGACCTTCTTTTCTCTCCCATTCTAATTCCCAGCCACATGCGTCCCAGTATTTTAAAACATTAAAAAGAATCAGCACGTCCTGTGTCATTATCAATGACTTAGTATAAAAGACAGATGTTAGTTTTAGTTAGTTTTGACTAGTTGTTTTAGTTTTAGTCGACTAAATATCATAAGATCATAGTAGACTAAACCTAAAGTTGGTTCGGAGTTCCTCCACACGAAATACAAAGCATCTTCTTTTACTTGACATCAAATGTCAAATGAAGTCCGTATACTCTTTCCTTCTTCATTGATATATTTTGTCACATTTTGATAAGAAACAGTAAGTATGGGAGCTACATGAGGCCTGATTGGATCTCGTCTCGTTCCAGAATATTTTCACCTCGTTTTTACTTATTGACACGTATTTACATTGCATCATAGTTTTTGTCCTCGTGGATTATTTTTTATTTAGTTATCGTCTTGTTTTCTGAAGAAAAAAAAGGTAGTTGACAAAAACTAACAAAACATATTGGTCAACACGTCTGTACATCATAGCGAAGTCATATTATTTGCCAGATAAAAATGGCAACACTAACATACTCTCGAAGTCCAGCTCAGTTAGTTCGTTTAGCAGCGGTGAAGATTACCAAACAGCGATGGACTAAACTCTGTTTTCTGGGACGTGTGTCTGTCAGATTACTTACTCCCCTTACTTTAAACCATAACAATATCAAAATTGGATGTGATTTTACCAAATTAAGATGTACAAGTCCTATATGGTAGGAAATTACTTGTACAGAATCATTTCTTTTGCTCGTTTCATTGTTCATCCTCTTTTAAGTCTTGTTTTTCAACCCAAGGCGGTCATAAGAACAAACAGTCACATAAAGCTGTGGCTATGGCAACTCTATGCTCAATTGGTCGAACAAGTGAAAGGCTGCCGGTTTCTGCCCATTTGGACAGTTCCCTTCATGTCACTCCCTTTGCTCTTTCCCTGCTCTTCAGTGTGTTCTCTACTACCTGATCAAATAAAGTCTGAAAGGTTCCCTAAAAAATAATTTTAAAAAGTGTATATAAAAATGCTGAGCCCTGGCACAATCTCCAAACTCACATAATCAAACAATGAGTGCTTTGATAGAGTTTAGATTATTTCATTTTTGATTGTGCTTGTGTGTGTGTGTGTGTGTGTGTGTGTGTGTGTGTGTGTGTGTGTGTGTGTGTGTGTGTGTGTGTGTGTGTGTGTGTGTGTCCAGGTTTCAGAAATCTCCACGTGGATGACCAGATGACTATCATTCAGCAGTCATGGATGGGGGTGATGGTGTGTGCCTTGGGATGGAGGTCCTATAAGAATGCCAGTAGCAGGATGCTATACTTTGCCCCAGACCTTGTGTTCAATGAGTATGTCCAGCTCTGCATTCTAGAATTCAATAATCCTCTGAAAGGATTCCATTAGTGGGTCACTGACATGCTGTGCTCCTCATTATATTTAGAGATCACCACCAGCGAGCAAGCAGCTGCTCTCATTTGCCTTCATCACTTTATCTTCCCTTCTTTCTTTCATTTTCTTTCCCGTTCACAGACAAACAGAAAAACATATCCAGAGTTAAAAATGTAAAGCAGAAATAGTTTCAGGCTTTTTAAAAGAGCGTGTTCATCCAATTTTCTCCTTAGGTGTTCTTTTGTTGCTGTGAAATTAAAGTAAGGAACATTTTTTAGCATTCAGACTCTCATAACCCCGCAGAGTGCAGATGAATCCGATCTGAATATTTCAGATGTCAACAACAATGGTGATGTCTGTGTGAGAGTTAGTGGGGAATACTAATGTTTACAAGACATGAATTCTTATTTAGCTCCATCAAATGCTGACTGACACAGTCTGCTGGGAGTAGATAATACATATCCGCTGTTGTCTGGTTAAAAGAGTGTAAGCAGGTGATGTACAGGATCCTTTTACACAATAGTTTTAAACATGTGATAACTGTAGATCTTATAGAACAGCATATTTGTTACATCCTCAAAGAAATGTGCAATGTACATACACCAGCCACTTTATTAGGCACAGTATACCTGTTCAGTTTCAACAACCCATTATGTTTATGTGTTACAATTACAGCTAAGACAATCTGCCAAATTTTGAGGTTTAGAAAGGGGAAGAAAGATGATTTAAGTAACTTTAAATTGGCTTGTTTTTTGAAGTGTTTCAGAAACTGCTGATCTACTGAGATTTTCCTGCACAGCCATCTCTACAGTAGGATTTACTGAGTTCAGAAAACGTGAAATATCCAGTGAGTGGCTATTCTGGGTGAATGTTGATGTCAGAGGTCAGAATGTAAAATGACTCAGACTGCTTTAAGCTTATAAGAAGAGAAAAATCATTCATAGCCACTTGTTAGAACCAAGGTATACAGAAGAGTATTTCTAAACACACAATACGTCCGACTAGCCCAAGTTGGACATATTGTGTGTTCAGATGAGCAGTAACAGTGAAAGAAGGCACTGGATCCCTGAGTGCCACTCCTTTCAGCTAAGTACAAGAAACTGAGGCTGAAATTTGCATGGACTCACCAAAATTGGACAACAGATAACTGGAATAATGCTGTGTGGTCTGATGAGTCTCGATATCTGCTGTAATATTTGGATGGCAGCATGAAAGCATGGATCAATCCTGCCTCAAACAATGCAGCCTAGTGTTCGTGATGGCTGATGGCTGCTTTTCATCGCACCATGTCACAAACCTCTGATCATCTCACACTGATTTTTTGAACATGATAAGACGTTTGCTGTGCTCAAATGGCCTCAACAATCACCAGAGCTCAGTCCAGTAGAACTAATATGAGATATGGTGAAACAGGAGATTTGTATGAGATTTGTATCACGGGTGTGCAACCGATGAATCTGCAGCAGCTGTGTGATGCTAGCAGGTTAATGTGGACCAAAATATCCATGAATGTTTCCAGCACCTTACCATGAAGAATTAATAGTTCTGAAGGCAAAAGGCGGTCTAACCTGACACCAGTGAAGTGCACCTAATAAAGTGGCCAGTGGATGTAAATTTGAAAAATGTTAACTTAATCAGATGCAAGAATACAATATCAAAATCAGGCTTTTATGCTCATAAATAATGAGGATATTTTACTGTATCAAGTTTCCATAGTGACTGAAAATACTTATGAGTATGACCAGTTTTTAAATGCAAGCATAAATGACTTGCATTTTCATTTAGTATGTTCATATTTAAAATTGTTAAAATTGTAGGTAAAGGCAGCATCTTGTTGAACACAACCTGTTTTTTTTTTTTTAAATTATGAACTGTTGAAAAGACAGAACTTTAGGTAAGTTCTATTAAAGGGTTACTCCAGAGATGGCAGTTTGATAGAGTTGGAAGAGGATGAGACCCTGAGCCTTTAAAAAAAAATTTGTTTTTAATTGTAATAAACTCATATAAGCTCTTTCCTAAAATAAAAAAGACATATGTACTTTTAAGTATAAAAGAGTGCACGGATTAAAGAATGGAAAAGCATTGCCAAAAACTGGATCAAATGACTGGATTAAATGAGCTGAATGCCTGTGTAGTAGCTACACAGACAGGCATCATTTGGGGGGAATAAAATATAAATCAAAGCAACATTCAACAGAATGCAGAACTGATGTGACGTTTCAAAAAGTACAGCCATCTACGGCCAAAATTCAAATCCTGCTAAGTCACGGAAACGTGATTGTGACCACTTTGTTCAGTTGTTTTTCAAGGTGTGGTGAACCAGGAGCTTAGCTTTTAAGGACAGATTTGGGGCTGGTGGAAACCATAAAAGTCAGAAATGTGGATAATTTAATCTAAATGAAAGAAACGTGAGCAGCAGTGCTACTGCACTCAAGTACTCCTTGTCACCTTTGAAATTAGCCGCTTACCACTCCTACTCCTGCCGAGCTGGCTGTCCTTAAGAGAGGGTAAAAACCCTATTACAGTCAACATAATTGGAGAATTAAGACTCCCCCCACCCCCCCCCCCCCGAAGAGCATGAATACAATTCCCACAGTCCCACCACAGTCACATCAGATGTACATTTATCAGGCTTAATTTCATGGATATAATAAAACAGCATTACCACTTCAACATGAGACAGGCTATCAACTGCGATGCTATCGAGATGGAATTAAAGAGCAGTCATTTTCTTTTCAGTATCCAAACTATCACCATGAATCGGGGGGGAAAAACTTGCTCTAACCTACAATTTATTTTTACCTTGCCTCATAACTCATCGTTAACTTTTCCAGAAAGTCCAATATAATTGGATTATATGCTTCCTGGTGACTATTATTCATATATACCGACACATATTGGAAACTCTGCATTTATTTCTTGTGAGAAGGTGAACATTCAGCTCCATTTCATTTCCCTATTTCATGCCATTTTTTTTTCAATTTGAGTTTTTTTTCCCCCTGACATCTGTATTCTAATTCCCAAAATTTGCTTCATTCTGCCTTTATTTCCTCAGAATAAAAAATGTGAATATGTTCCAAACTGTCTTTTGCCGGCTTCATAATAAGTGACAAATTGATTTCGTGTTAGAAGAGATGGCAAAGTTTGATAACAAATGTCTTCTTCGCCCATCATTCAGGCACGAACATTAAATTCCCAATCAGCTCTCATCATGAACTTTGAGCTTAGGCTGGATGACCGGATTTTGGTGTAAAAGAGTTTTGTGTGTTTTTAATGTCCTCAGCACTAATGTCAAAGATGACACAGCACAAATCTGTATTGTTATAATGTGATTCAAAGACAGTGTGCCTGATGGAAATGGATTTAACCTCTGACATTCTTTCCTCTTCAGTAGTCACTGATTACTGGAGAAATGTCCAAGGTTTAAAGCAATTTCTCCTTCACCTCTTGCGTTTGAACATTCCCATTAGGTTACATCCCCTCATCCTGACCATTTTTTTTCTCTGACATTTGCAGACACAGAATGCACATTTCCACCATGTACGAGCACTGCATACGGATGAGGCATCTCTCTCAGGAGTTTGAGATGTTGCAGATCACCCAGGAAGAGTTTCTCTGCATGAAGGCCTTGCTCCTCTTTAGCATTAGTAAGTACTGTTCTGCGTGCGAAAAATGAAAACATGAAGAAGTGGACATACAAAAGAGTGAGTACAGTCAGAAATGAACGTGATTTATTTCTTTCTATTTTCACCAGTTCCCGTTGAGGGTCTGAAGAGTCAGAAGTACTTTGACGAATTGCGTCTCACCTACATCAATGAACTCGACCGCCTCATCAACTTTCAAACGACTACGAACACATCTCAGAGGCTCTACCAGCTCACACGACTCATGGACTCTCTCCAGATGGTGAGTTGATGAGATGTTTCTTCAGGCTAAAAACAAAAATCCTTATTCCAAAAAGATACATTCATACTTTTGTAAACGTTTCTAAAAAGCCTCACTTGTCTGGACACATGGATGCACTTTTACAAATTTGAGAGAAAAAAATGGAAAAACAGTGTAAAGCAGGAGCTGTAATTATATTACACTAAAACATTTGTTGGCAACACATCCACTTAAATCACAGAGGACGGAGTATTTTAATAGCTCATAAAAAACACACATCCTTCATGCTAGTATTGGAAAAGAATCTGATTACTTTAAAAAAAAAATCTCAGAAGTGGTCTTCAAGGCAGGAAAAGGCCTAATGGATGAGTTTACTATGATTCATATCCTCACATTTTTATGCCAGAGCGTTAACTGTGTGTATATGTGACTCATGTGCCCCAAGCTGTTGTCCAAATACTATGTGTAGTAAATTTCATCCACATTATGTAATTTTCTTTTCTCCTCTGTTTCAGACCGTAAAGAAGCTCCATCAGTTTACCTTCGACCTTTTTGTCCAGGCTCAGTCACTGCACACCAAGGTCAGCTTTCCAGAGATGATTGGAGAAATAATCTCAGTACATGTACCAAGGATCTTGGCAGGTTTGGCTAAACCAATCTTGTTTCATAAGTAGAAGGAGATTTTTAAAAAAAAAAAAAAAAATCAGAAAATGACTCATCTTGCAGCCTCCGTAAACTTTAACTAAGGCTTTAAACTGTTTCCCCACATCTTCAATCTGACTGCTTTTATCCCTGCCTTGTAATCACATTTTTATTGCTCAAGGCGTTTTACGTTTGGGGTTGTGTTTTTTTGCCTTTTTAGCCATAATTGAGATTGTTTCTTCAAAACTATTAAAGCTTTTACCTGAAGAGCTGTCTGACATCTTTTTATGACAGCTTTGTGGTTCATGAGATCATGAGAGGATTATTTGTGTTTTCTGATGGAGGAGAGATTCAGCTTTACATTTGCAGTTAAGTCTGTAAAACATGATCACCTAAACCTAGCAGAGTAAAAACACTGACTGTTTTTTGTGACATTGTTATGTATAACAGACAAAGAAATTACAAATCGTAAATAATATTCGGATTACCAAAGTAGGTTTTTAGCTGCTGCCTTGCAGTTCACCTATTCATTTCATGTTTGTGAAAGTGAGATTCCTGTATGGCTCAGTCACAATAAAGCCCACATCCTTCATGCTACAGTAGTAAAATTAGGACGTCAACCTCTTTGTGACTTGATACTTGCCCAATGATTGCATTTTATTTGTTTTCACATTCAGCGGTTGATTGCAAGTAGTTGTGGCAACCAACTATCCAGAGGTTAAGGGTGTTGCAGGCTCAACCTCTGGACAACCACTTTTGTGATCACAAAACAGCTGCACACCTAGTGAGAGGCAACCAGTCTCTAAACAGTTGCAGTCTGACTCTTACTGACTGCAATCTCTATCAGACTGGTGAACGTTTCCAAATAACTGCGGTCTGGTTTATAAATGCAGAACGACTGCCTGCGTGTTGCCATTCGTCAATCTATGCTTGCTATTTGTGGAGGAATTTTGAATTTCTGTTTCAAATCTATCAATGAGGTTCTAGTGAAACTCTGAATGTAAGTAGATAATGTGAATTTCTGTTTAATGTGAATTCCCTTGAATGATTTGCAACACCCAGTAACAGATTTATGATATGCCACAGTTAATTGCCGTAACACAAACAGATCTATGCTGTTTTATTGCAGTCACACCAAAGCTACTTTAAAGACAGCAACCGACTGCGAACGGTCGCAGATTTGGTCACTGTATTTGAAGGGACCATTTCAAAGGCAACAAGATCACAATTTCATTGCACATAGCTGCAAAAATCTTTGTTCGTGCTGCAGTCTCCAGCCACTGTTTTCGTTAGTGTGACTGTAGCATAAAGGACCATAGTGCCATGCAGTAAACGGTTTGCAAGACATAGATTGTCTAAATCATTAATGGCTCAGGAAATCTAAAACATGTAAAAGTCTTTCCTGGGCAAAACGGCTGACCAGTGAACTTGCAGACTTCCGAACTGCCGGAAATTCAAATTCCATATCAATTACCTCAATTCATTGATGTTTTCTTTGGTGCCTAAATTCCAGTCCAGTGAACAGTCATAGGCCTAAACTTCTGCAAGAACTGACAAAAATCTCACTTTTTGTGCACTGATTAGTGTAACTCTTATATATAAGTGTCCATATTCTAGTTATGCCTCAATAAGTATAAAGAAACAAATTACAAAAATTATAAATCCAGTACAGTACTGATTTATTTGAAGCCTCTGACACCACAATACAATCCCTCATAGCTGTATATTCTGCTCATTTGACCCATTGTTAAAGTGTTTCTCACACGTGATGTATACTTTCAGAAGGAGACAAGAACAGATGTTAAAGACAAGGTGAAAGATTCACATTCATTCCAAGCCTTCTGTGAATTTTATTGTCCAGCACTCGAACATGATCAGTACTGTGATTGTTGTGAAGCATAGCGTAATGTGAAATTTCAGCAGTCATGAAAAAACTTTGTTTTAAATGAAACATCTGCTCACTTTGAAGTACTTTAATATTTAGACATCTTAAGGAGCACATTTGACCTTGTTTGACTTGCAGACCACCACGCAGAACCCACAGCTCTTTACAACAGCAAATATGCAGACTGGATATCTTTGTTTTGTTTTTGGTTTTTTGTAAGCTAAAAAAGACTGTCTGTTAAGACATTTCCTTACCCACAGTCAGCGTAAAATGAACCTCTTTTCTTTAGTGTTTTTTGCTATCAAATGCAGCAATATGATTTGGTTATTGGTGAATGTCTCATGAAAATATTAATTCATTATGCAACTAATGTTACAACAGATACATTGTCTCGTTTTGTGCATGCAGAACTGTGTAAATATAGTGCCTTTAAAAAGTACCGATGTTTGGCATTGCCATGTACATTATTTTACAAGTTGAATGTGGCTACAAGCGCTCTTATTTTTAAAGCTAAAACAAAGATGTGACCAATTAGAAGCCTCTCGAAAGTGAGTCATGAGAAGAAAGCTAACATAATGTCATCAGCTGTAACAGACAGGGCTGCGTGTAGAATGCACAGCTCTTCCTTCGTCTGCACGACAACGCTGTGCTGACTGCTTTGCGCTGTGGCTGTCAGTTTCTAGAGCAAGGACTGAACGTCTTGTAGGGATATAAGCAAAAAAGGATGGCACCAAATACAGGCAAATAGTGAATGAGATTCGGGGTGCCAGAGATCTTAGATTGCAGCAGTAATGTTTTACAGAGCAACAAATTTCAAATGACAGAAAAAAATTTCCAGTTTTTTCAAGACAAAAACTGGAAGGCCCTCGGATGTGGAATGTAAGAATCCTTGACAGACGCTGCCAAACCTCAGAGATTAAAACTAAGGAAAAAAATCTGTGGAATGCCTTGAAGATAACCGATCACAGTCACTCAACAGCCGAAAAGCATTCATTTGCAGAAATGGATGCAATTATACACATCTACATTTCATTAAAGAAGCGAGTGTTCAAACGTAAGGCATTCTGTGCCTACAACATAGCCTATATGATGCAACTGATTGATGTAATTGAGACTCAACTGTAGCACATCCTGCCTTCTCACAATCAAGCTGCTCTGTGCTTACAGCAAAAGTAACTTCTGTGGTTTCTTCTGCACCTTTTGACAATTCATTCATTTGATAATGTTTTATAACTCAGCACTTAACGAGTCCACATTCCATTAGAAGATTGTAGATGCATGCATTATGTGTTTGTGTAGTTGTATGGATAACTTTTTGCTTTACAAAAAGTGATGCACACACATCCGTGTATTGCCTGTTTATCGTATACTGGCTGGTGGTGTAATTGTTGTTCAGTACACAGTGATCGACTGACTGTCACAGTCAGTTTCACAGCTCCTTTGTAGCCTATTCATTCCTAAGCTATAGTGAAACCCTGTAGAGCATCCAACTTCATCTGCACAAATAAACATATTCATGCTTTTAACTTGTCTTCTTGTACACTACTTGCTATGTGGAGTGATTAGGGGAGGAAAGAGAATACAGTGGACAGTTATGGGTTTAGACTGAAGGTGATTTGGCCCTTTGGAAGTTGCAGAGAAACCAATTTCAGGCATGATGCAAACAAGACACCTTTCAGAAAACTGAATTTTCAGAAAGCATGTTGTCTACAGAAAAATATATTACATATGTAAGACTGCTGCAGCGGTTAAGAACTCATTAAATTAACTTTGGTTCTAAATATTGTTGTTTTATGCTGGTTTAGCTTTTCTACACATTTCACAGCAGGCACAGCCAACACAACAGTGCATTAATAAGACATAGATGCGTCTGTAAAATTTTGATACTGATTTACTCAAAGAAGGTCATGGTGTTTGTATTTTGCTGAAATAGCTGTGCCCAGTGTACTGCATATTAACAGGGTTCTTTGTACATGCAACAGTAACTGTATATATTGATCAGTTTGATGTCTGTTTTTGTGTCCAAACACTTTTGACTTTCAAAGTTGTTTATTGTATGATTTACATATTTTGTGATCTCTGTTTTTTCAAAATGTGTGTTTTTCAAAGGTGTCATCTTTTAAAGGCAATTAAAATATTTCTGACTCTGAAAGTGGGATATGTTTTCTTGGAATTTAAACTCTTCAGTCTTTTTACTACGCTCTACTGGAGCCTCGAAACTCAAAAACAGATTTGTCTTTAACTAAAAGAAATAATAATTTAATAAAAGTGCTTGTGATGACTATTTGGGTAAGAAAGGTTCAAGTTTTACTCTTTTTTTAAATTCAAACTTACAAAAACCTGCATTAAAGAAAGACAATGGGGCAAAATAAATTGAAAAAGGCAATTATATAAACTTTTAGGCCAAAATCCAACTTTTTTCAATTAGTCTTTTATTTAATTTATGCTGGAGTGATATCACAACACAGACACTGTGTGTCACATTTTGGCAATTTCCAGCTTTGTGTAGTTCAAAATAATATCAAGAAGATGTCATTTTGAAATCATTTAGCTGGACTTGGTGCAGTTCTTTAGTTTACCCTCCTTTTGAGCCACCTTTAGCCAATATTAAAGACATCCCTTCTTGTTGGCATCTGACTGAGACAAGAGTAGAAAAAAAAACTGAAGCAGGGTATTTAAAGGAGTCAAGATTACTTGCGCGAAACCCAAGATTATTATTATTTATTATTTAAAATTATTTTTTCAAATAATAAATGTTATTTTTAATATAAACGTTTGTCATTACAACTGCATATATATGAGACAGAAAATAATTAAAAGCATACGACTCCTTTAAATCTGAAAGTGCAGGTGAAATGTACTTTATATGCAATTCCATGATATCAGTGAGCAGATCTAGTGATGCATCACTGAGGACAGTGAGTAAGCGCTTCATTAAAACGCAGACAAATTAATTCCAAATGCATGAGTGGAAAATGTTAGCGCTGATTTTTCAGTCACAACACACATTCTTTTGTTCTTGTGTGTGCACTCCTCCGTTTGAGAGTCATGCGCTTGGCTGCAATTAACCGAAGCTCAAGGCTAAATAAATTGGCATGAAATCAGAATGGGAATTTCCATTGATGCTTGATGCAGTTCAACCATCCAATCCACTGCGGAAGAATCAAGGTATGGGGTGGGGAGGGATGGCTGGCAGTGTACACTGGAATGCGGAGGGAGGAGTGGATGGCAACATAAATACAATGCTAAAGTGCCTTTGACAGATAACCGCATAGTGCATAATGGTAGGACCCACTGTGCTCTTTCATCCCTAGAATATGTTAGTTCCACAGGAAGAAGAGCCACATGACCAGTTATGCTCTTTAGAGGATGGTTGAGGGTTTACAAAAAAAGATAATGGTAGTAGTCAGATAGCGCTGTGTGGTCACTTTAGGAATTCAGCGCCACAAGGGGAGATGCTTCATCAACATTTTATATGGGCTGAGGATTGGGGCCCACTTTATTGCTACTGAATATGTATTTTAATTGAGCATTTAAAGAAACTACAAAAATTTGTTAGGAATTCAACTTTTCACTTCTTTAAAAAGAAAGTTTAGCTTTTGAGTGTGTGTGTGTGTGTGTGTGTGTGGGTGGGGGTTCTATCCATACACAGATACAGAGATAGCTTCTGATGGCTGAACAAGTTGCTAATATTCATTCTATTCACCTTCCATTTTATTTTCGCCTGTGATTTGCTCTGGATGTTAGTGTTGTTGGTGTAAAGGCAGAAATTTCGAACATTTTATTCTATCAAAGTCTAGACAAACAATTATCTGACTTTATTAAGTCTCTCTTAAATGACTAAGAACCTATTTTGCTTGTTGCTGTGCTTTTGTACATATACTGTTATAATAGTGGATGCTCATATTAAACATGGTTTTAAATAATGAGCAAGTGCATTTACACTCCCAGTGAAGTCAAAAGCCCAGGCTTCAAACGCATCTAAACACTCAAGCTTGACAACAACAGTTTCTGTTGTGTTGACTTTGGTTAAATATTGACAAGGTGTCAACACCACACAAGTGATTAGATGTCATATGAAGGTCAAAGGAAAAAAATCCATTCAGTAATGAATGGAAAAGAAATGCATCTTACTCATGAGTCTGGTTTAGAAGTCCTTCAGTTTATTTTTCCTTTTTTTAAAACCAGAAATCAACCTGAATTTTAAAAGCTGGATTAAAAAAATTTAAAATTAAAACAACGATAACAACAAACACAGAACACACAAGTGTAAAATTTACATAACAATTTTAAGAACACAGAAATGGAAGCAAAAACACTGGAGTGTTATTTTCACATACTCTAACAGTCAAGTTTGTTTTATGTTTGAGCTGCGTTAACGCTACCACTATATTCAGTGTGAATTCAAACTACACTGACAAGATCGGAGGTGACAGCATAAGTACTTCTCTGTAATGCCTCATAAAAGTGACTTTGAATAGGTTAACCAAAGTGTTTGCTTGCCTTTTGTCCAGATTGACAAAAATAGTATTTTTCTGATCGATGTCGATGTTTTAGCTGGCTCGTCACCAAAAGAACTTACATGACACACTGTAGTTTTTCTTGTTGCAATTATAATACGCGGGCCACTTCATAATCCTACTCAAAATCTAGCGAGAGTAAAAATTCACATTTACTGATGTACAATGATTAAACTAATTTAGGCAGTTTTAAATGAATTAGTTTTCTTTGGGAGATTTGTGTTAGCAATGCAGACAAGTTATAATCAGTACTGCAGTTAACCCCGACAAAAACAGTTGGTGTCATGACCAAATCAAACTATTAAACATTGTAAAAGGGCTAAAGAGATTTTATTTAACAAAATAAACAAAGGCAAATGATTTTTACTCCAGCCTAACTTTGGAATGCTAACTGAACACAGAACCAGTAACTTTGCAAGCTCCTTAAAAAGTCAGTCTGCTACGGCTTCACTTCACAACAAGATTCTTACACCAAGTAATTCAATTAAGAGCTATTTCCTCAGTCTATTTTTACACAGACTGGATCGATTTAAGTTCATTAGTGGTGACTCCCTCCAGCTCGATGTGCTCCCAAAGGTCACATGATGTCAGCCACATCTTCCTCACTTAAATTCCTAGAAAAAGGAACACAGACAGCCTGTTTCAAATATGGAAAGAATGTAAGAATATTTTTGTCACCTGATGTAGTACACCAGTCATTTGGTGTTGCTGTTTGAAATCTTAAATGTAAACTTCATCCACTGCACAGCATACTACACAAATGTCACATGATACACCAGGAAGTGGTGTACAGAAGCTGTACATACTTTTTTTTGCATATTTGCCACAGTTACACGTTTCAGATCGTCAACCAAATTTTAATATTATTATTGCATTTATTGAGGGAATGTGTCCTCATAAACGGAGAATGAATCCATTAAAAATATACAGTATAGGGCTGGGACAGAGCATAGGATAGATCACAACTAGCTCAAGCTATAATGTTAACATTTGTACATATGCTAAATGATCATACGGTCATGTATAATATATATGTATGTGTAATGGTGATGTATTTTCATTATCATTTTATAATCATTTCTTTCTCCTCAAACACCACTGCTCTTGCTCCTCGCTCATCCTCTTCCTCCTCACCTCAAGCCTCTTCTCCTGAACTGCAGTCAGGGCTCTAATGCACAAAAATGTGCATAAATATGTTTATTCATTCCTGAAATTCCTGAAACCTGAACATCTCCAGACAGCTGAGCCAGCTAAACAACAACAGCTGGTTATGCCAGCTAATGTTAGGCTCAAGTGGTTTAAAAAAAAAAAAAGTGTTAGATATACTTCAAACGCTGGCTAACAGTGGCAAAAACAGCAATGCTCACTGAGAGAAAAGTTCATGATATCCTCAGCAACAACTGTCAGTGGACAGAAGCAAGTTTTCACTCATCAACTCATACCACACTCCTTTTGGAAAATTTACAGACTCCTCCAAGATAAACAGAAATGGACACATGTTGACATCTGAGATAAACAGTAGGCTGACAGCCTGCACTCACCGAAGATGAACGGTGGCCAGTTTTTATATTTGATCCAGGGTAAAAATTTAAAATCTGAAGTACATAAAGTGTTGATATTATTTAAATATTTCATATTATACTTCATATTATTCAAATATGTTCAAATTGAGTGTGTGCAAAAAAGTTTTTATACAGAAATAGTAGTAGAAACATGCTGGTGGTCTGGGGCAGTTACAGAGTACAGTCTTAAATTCTGATAAAGGTGTTTGTCCTACAGCAGCCTCCGTAGCTAAGGTTATGTGCTTGTACTGGGAGACTTAAGATGCAAATACTTTTTCACAGCACTGTACATCCATCATCTGAGGGCATCATGATTTGCTGCCCATCTGTAATGGGTGAGAGTGTAAGTGAGCATGTGGGCAATCACAACTAACACACTATAAATTCAAATTCAAAATACACATTATAATACTCCTAGCTTTAACATACTAACGCTTGGTCAGGAACTGTTTCTAGTTATATTTTAACACAAGGAGTTAAAAAAAAAACTGGGAAAAAGCGGGGGGAAAGTAATAATATTTCGTTTCATTACATGTTTCAATGTACCTTAAATGACACTGAACACACATTACAACGTATTCAATATGAAAGCTTCTCTTCTTCAGCATGTCTGGAGCTGACAGACTCCACCTTACCACATAGAAACTTAAAATGTTAACATAGCATTAAAGTGGTACCCAGTGTGTTACAATGTGAAGGCAGGTGTATCCCCCACAAGCATCAGTATGCCAGTTTACTACTTTGGGAAAGACTGAAGAGCATTACAAATACTGAATACATCTATTTAATGTTACCTCTTTTTTTACCGTCGTTACTGCCGATGTTGATGATGAACCCGCTGGACTAAGATAGAAGAGAAAAAAAGCAACAAAAACAAAAACATTACAAACACATAGATGGTTTAAAACACTATTTCACCAGCTTTTCACAACTTGTTGCAAATGTAATTCTATTAAACAATAATCTGTAACAGAATGTTTACTGTTTTTACAAAACATTTCTTACACTAGGTGCTAAGGCATTAGTAGCACATATCCAAGTTCTGCAAGTTGTGTGCTTTTTTCTTTCCCCAGCACATTCCACAGATATTAGATCCGACTGAAATCTGGGTAGTTCAGAAGCCAAATAACAACTTGAGCTCTTGACATGTTTTTCAAACCATTCTCGCTTCATCATGCTCATAGAGATGGCTGCAATCAGGGAATACTTCTGCCATGAACGGGAATATGCTGTCCCCAACAATTTTAGGAAGGTGTGAAAAAGTGAAGTGTTAAATTTAACTTCAGCATACATGTCAGGATCCAAGCCTTCCTGACACGAGAAAAAAAAAAACACAGTTTCTCCTCTGGTTTGAATTCTTCCTATAGTGCCTCCCACTGACACCTGCTAATCGGGTAAATGACCGAGAACAGTCATCCATGTCATATGGTAAACATTATCCACCTCCTCCATTATCCACCTTATCCTCCATTGCACCACAGTCTAGCTCAGTTGATCAGGTCCTTTCATTATTTCAAAATTGCTCTAATTACTCTACACAGCCACATATACAGGAAACGCTATGTTTATGCTCCAGTACTTTCTGTGGGATCAGACAGCCAGCACCAACTGGGTACTAGCCACTGCATAGCTGGAACACCCCAAAAGATGTCCTGACAAAGCCAAGAAATCATCTTCAAAAACTGAATGTTTATGAGCTGCTTAGCCTTCCTTTTTGGCGTGTTTATATAAACTGGACATCAATTTCAAACAGAACACAGTAAAGAACAATGAGGAGATAATCTCTCTTTGATAACACTCCCACAAGTTCTTCCCATTTGGACACTGTTTATTTATAGCAGCTACAGGGTGAACGGCAAGGACCTTAACTTGCAAATCAAAGCGCATGTGTGTCTTTTTCCACCTCACAAAAGGGACTGTGAATGGGGGCAGCCCATAGGAACAGGTTTTCCATCTATCCACGAGTGTGTGTGAGGCTGTTTTATTTCTCACACACTCTCTCTCACACACACTCGTAACACACAGGAGTCTGCAAGCTCCAAATGACCAATGAGCAAACCAAGTAAACTTAAATTTATAAATAATTATCCAAAAAGTAGAACACCTGACACACAAAGTGACAGATTTACCAAGTTGGAAAAATCTGAGTTATACCGCAACAGGGAACAAAAGTAGGAGTGGAAAGTTTTTTGGGTAACCGACTAACAATGCAGCCACTTATGAACACACACGCATAAATTTGACATATTCAAAGTGTCTGCATTAACAGTGTGTTATTTCAGCACGATCTAAAGAAAGCAACTACGACAGAGCAAACTAGTAAGACTGCAAGATACAGACGAGGGTGTGAGTAATCACCTGACAATGCAGCTTTTAAATAATATTCAGACAAAAAGCTTTGAAACGTGTTTCTCTCGGCAAACAACACGGCAATTCAGAGCAGGAGAAGGAGGACTGTGTGAATTGATATTTTCTGATACAGGAAACACTGGGCGTCAGGACAGCTCCCACAGCTTTGATCGAGTCATCCACAGAAGGACTCCTTTATTAAAAAAATAATAACTGTGTTTAACAGCTGATGTTGCGGATGTTTAGAAGTACACAAAACATAGTCAAGCATCAGATCCCAACTGATCCACATAGTAATGCTTCACAAAATTACTTTTCATCTCAATGTTGCATGATGCTTTAGGTATTTATAAAAGTCAAAGGAAAGACTCTCACACAGAGCCAGCTTTGGGCAACAGTAATCCCAAATTACATTCAGTGACACCTGAATAGGATCACTGTGCAACACAAACACTATTCTAGCACATTTTTAATGTCAACTTTTTAATACATTATTCAATTACATTTTATTTATATAGCGCCAAAGTGCAACAACTGTCGCCTCAAGGTTCTTTATACTGTAAGGTAAAGACCCTACAATAGTAGAGAGAAAGCCCCAACAATCAGCACTATAAAGCAAGCCCTTGGTGACAGCAGGAATGAAAAACTCCCTTTTAACAGGAAGGAACCTCTAGGAGAACCAGGCTCAGGAAGTGGCAGCCATTGTCTGTGGGTCAGGGGAAAGAGATGAGAGCAAGGACACAGAACAGATGCTGGATGCCCTTCCTGATTTGTGTTTCCAGCTGAAATTGAAGCCAGTGACCTTTCGCTTACCAAGCCAACGTGTTAACCACTACGCTACCAACATATCTGTTTGTATCAAAACAAAAGATCTTCAAGTTAAGGATTCACAGAAAAAAAAGAATAATGAAACTGTGTTTTGCACATTAATGTAAAAAATTAAAACTTTGTACCTTCGGCTGCTTTTCAAGTGTTACCTTGCCTATTGCAAACAACAGTAAATCATGTTGTGTTTCTTTTGTATACTAATAGGGAAACCATTACAGACACATATGCAATTACGTAGATCAGCCCTCAAAATAACTTTGTCCAAACCTTTCCAACTCAAAACTTATCAATATCAATATCATGATTTTGTAACTGCCAAATCAAGGTTTTACTATATGCAAGCTATTCATATTTTTAACCCCTAACTCTTCTTCTGCATTTGCAAACAACACCTAAAAGCACATTTATTTATTTTTTAATAAAGGGCAATCCATATTAATTAACATTGCTTAAATGTGTCACATTTAACAATACAGGGTACTATTCTTCTACAGCTTACAGTACAAAATTTAATCTCATTTCAGAGTTTAGGAAATAGTATTTCATATTCATTCAAAAATGTAATTAAAATTTTGCAATGCTGAGTGGGTTTTTGCGAGCCTTCTAGAGTATTGATTGCAATTAGCTGTAAGCTGTCTGTGTCCAGCTGTCCAACAGTAGTTCAGAAAATCATGGCATTGTCTTGGGAGTAAAATTGCTATTTATGATCTGACTGACTGTCTTTAATTTTACTGGGAAAAAAAAACACATGTACACAGTTTTACTGACAATGAGTTGTACGCATGAATTTGTTAATCAGTCTCACCTTCTGCTAAGCTTTTTTAAATGAACGTCAGCTGTCATGTAAAAAAAATGCATGCATACCTGATAAGAAAGCATTTACATACCTGCCAACTTGCCTGGAGGCGTTTTCAAAAAACTTTGTTTTAGATGCAACGCTGGGGAAAAGAATAGTAGAGATCTTGACACTGTACACAGACAATATGATGCATTTAAGATTTAAAACTGCCATTAGTCATTGCTGTTGCAGCTGTGGTCATTTTATTTTAAGCAGAGCCAACATGCTCTGTATTATTATACTCTAACAAGAAAAACAACTTAAATCTGACAAATCTTATTTTGGAGGCAGCAACAGATACTTCGAAACTATCTTTATTTAGTAATGTGGCAATTTTTTGAAGCAAACAGTTGCTTATTTAGAAACATTACTGAGCTGCAGTCACGTTCCTTTCACCTGATGAATGGAGCCTAGTTAATAACTATCCTTTTAATTCTGTCTGTGTTCTCTTCCATCTCCAGAGGGTAAAAAATAAAAAATAAATAATCACAATACGCTTCATTACAGTTCCTAAAGTTAATCCAATCAGCTGTATAGCTCTATGGCATTAACTAAAGACTTATGTGCTGTGTAATGTGTCTTAAAAAGACATCACGATGACATCACTATCAGTAGTCTGCAGCGATGACAGAGTAGATTTGTGGTTTCATTGTTTTCATTCTAACTTGTGGCCTGTCTCGCAGCGTTAGTGTCAAAAGAACTATTATTTTGTGGTTTAATTAACGTAGCATTGTGCACTGCTGAGTTACTGGAATTTGCATGCCAACCACAATTTAAGCTCAATAATTTTGCACACATTGCAGTTAAATATATAAGCACGTGGTAAGACTTTTGTATGTATGAAGAGTACTTACTAGGATGTGGTTGTGCCCTCACTGCTGGCTGCAGTTGGAGGCTTTTGTGGAGCAGGGAACCTGGACGGTGGCTCAGGAGGCCTAACTGGCGGTCTACAAATCTGCTGTTTCTCCGTGGACCTTGTTCTGGTCAGACCATCAGAATCTCCTGAAAAAAAATAACCCTTTTTTCAGGAGATTTCAGGAGATAATGGGTTGGACTAGTTCACATAAAGTGCATTTGTACAGTTATTTATCTGAGATAAACTCCTGATATATTCAGTAAAGACGATACACTTGACATTACAAATGAAAGCACAAAATGATGTCATGTAATACTGATATTTTAAACACCACAAGCTGTAGAAAAATAGTGTAATCAACATTTGCTTAAATAGATGTTGTTTTCATCAAATAATGCTTTTATGAGTGCATAAATACTATAAATGGGCCATCTTAGGCCACTGGTAACTAAAATCAACACTTCTTCAATTCATATGATGGGCAGTTAACACATGAGGAAAGGCTTAAAATCTGCAACCAAGTCCATCATAGCGACTGCCATGCTTCATTGTCAGCTCTAAATGCTTGCGTAACACTCTGCTTCATAAATTAACTCTGGAGATCTTCTACTATGATTGCTTCTTGCCATCGAGTTCTTTTTAAACAAATAAAAAGCTCAGTTTAAACTTGTTTACTTCCAAAGGTTATAGCAGTGTATAATTAAATAATAAATTAACAGACGCAGCGGCATCAAAGTTACAGCCGTTGTACATGCTGAAACACACAAAGTCGTAAACCAACACAATAGGCATGATTGTTACTATTAGTATAAAAGTAAAAGAAACGTGTTAATGATAAAAGAGCAAGTCAGTGGAAAAGATTAATGATTTGTAAATGCTACATGTAGCCACATGCTTTGCCTGAGAATGTTGAACATTTTCTTCCAGACTCGACTACCCAGATCTTGGCCATAATAAACTACAACTTTGCTTTTCATACTCGGTGTATCCCTCTGTCCTCTAAGAGGCCTTTTTTCATTGCTGATGAGCACGTATGAGAATTTTCCATTAAATCACCTTCTTTGGTGGTTGCCCCTTTTGCAGGTGTTTTTTTGCCCTGAAAGGATGGCACCCTGCTCACGTAGATCCCAGGCTCCCCATTCCCTGCTGAAGAAGCATCAGATTCTGGTTGCCTGTCCTGACGGATAGCTGCTCTGGGTACTAATGCTTGTCTCCTTGGACGCTGTATGGGAGTGGGGCTCACTGGGTTTTCACCATCCACGTTGGAATTGTCACTCTGACCATCTGTTACAAAGAAGCAACATTAACAGTTTGGTTGCTGTAAATTAAAAACATTAAGTTATATGGAAATATTTTAATCTATGACGTTAATCTGGTAAACTTGTATTATTATTAGAATAACTACAATGAACAGAAACTGATCATTCGAGCTCTGGATTAACCATAAAAAGCGTGTTATTTGGCCACATAATGCACACAATGCAGGCATAGCAAGCTGCATGCACCCAAACTTTCTCTCGCACTGTCTATGAGAAGACAAGGGTCACAGCCACTTAGCAAGAGATTCAATAAAGCAGTAAATTGAATGATTTAGCCTGAGGCATTGACAAAAAAAAGATTAACATGAGATCAAATTGTAGATACATTTATTTCTGCTCGAAATTAATTTTTTTTTAAAAAGGAAGCACCAAATTATTTCTAACAACATTTGAAGATGATACAGATAGAGAATTATAATAGAAGAGAAACAGAATAGAATTTAATTTAACAAACAAATTCCAAGTTTTGAAGTATGTAATAACTGCTTTGCCTGACACACACACACACACACACACACACACACACACACACACACACACACACACTACAATAAATCCTATTTCGAAAATGTCAAGAAATGACCCTGCAGGTACGCTGTGGTACGAGTCTTTTTAAAGAATAAAATGAATTAATTAATATATTTAAAAACAACATTTTAAAAAAATTCTACTGTATGCTCAGCAAAGACAGCATGGGATAATGATGAGGGTGATGGTGACAATCAGGCCAAGAGAGGCTGATAATTACTCTCAGTGTGCTGGTAAAGCTCGTGACTAAGAGCTTGATAAACACGAGCCGGTCGCTTGGAGATTGTGATGGGTTGCCGTTTTCTCGGGTTGATCCGCGGGGGAGGGACAGGTGGGGCAGTGCTGTCCTCTGGCATATGACTGAAGATCTGCAACCATATTGAAAAAAGAAAAAGAAAAAAGTCACAGTAACACTTTAGTTCACTGGCTACTTTTTCAGCTCCACAGAGTCTCAGCTGAAAGAAGTAAAAAATCTTTACATGATAAAGAAAAAAAGAAACTAGAAAAGTATTTTTTTTCTTAAGAATGACATTAACATAGAACAAAGAGAGAAAAAAAAAAGCACAAATACCAAAGTAGAAACTTAATGACTAGACCGGTGACAAACACAAAGCTGCTTGTGCTGCGCAAAGTCGCTTTAAAAGCATAGATGTAGAGCAACCAGCAGGACAGTCAGATAGCCTGGCTCAGTCCTAAGGACTTTTTTAGTTAACTCATATAAAACCCAAACCATAAAAACAGCAATTTGCTGTTTTACTGGCAGTTATGTACAGGAAACTCCACAGCCTTCAGCAGCCTTGCCAAGAAAAAAAAAAAGAAGAGCTTGGAAAGAAATCCTCAGCTGTGTTTTGTACTCCAAAACAAAGGAGGCAACATGTTGATTAGTCGGCTTTAAAGGTGCTGGTAGGTGGATTTTATTACCTTTGGACTGAGCCACGTTTTCCGTTTTCCCCTTTTTTCTTACTTTACGTTAAGCAAAGCACCAACAGTAATAGCTTAACATACCTAAGAATTTTAATGGTCTCACAACTCTCTGGGTGAACTACATTACTTCAGCCGTACCTTTTTGCAGTGCTCTATCAGAATCTCAACCACGATATTTTGGAACTTGATATCCAGCATGGCCGCCACAGTTTCCTCCTTTGCTCTCATTAGTGTGGGCCCAAAGATAACCGCCATATTTGAAGGAGTCATCAGATTTTCGTCGCTGTGGCTGCACACGCTGTCAACAAATGGAAGGCTGGGTTGAATAAAACACTAACTCAAAACAGCCAGTGGCACACGAACAGAGCTCCTTCTAGAACGACAGGAAGAGCTGCTCTGCAAGTCGCATCCGAGTAAGCTCGCACTTACTTCACCAAGTGCTTTATAAGCATCTCCAGCATTTCCCGATTCTTCTCTGGCAGCTTGTAGGTAAGTGAATGGATTTCACTCAGTCGAATGTCCAGATTATCTGACTCTGTCACACAGACAAGAAGTTATAGAAATCATGATCATTTCATTTTCCTTTTATGTCATCTCAATAAAATCAATCATTCTGTGTTAATCACAACCAAAAACAGCATCACTTTCTGAGAGAGCATGGACTGGGCGACAGCCTTTCTGCACCGTCGTGAAACTAATAAAAGAGTGTCTCCAGAATGTCAGGCCATATAACGAGAAGCCCCCCATTTCCTATAATGAATGGCATTTCCAGGAACCTGAGGCCACCAGCTGCCTTAATGCAACATCCTGACAGAATGAGGCTGATGCTATTAAAGTCATCGTCTTCTTGGTTTTTACAGTATTGCTGTGTGACAGATAAAAACAAATAGGAGTCTCAGATTTCCTTTAGTGTCCAGAGTGATATAGTGTTGCCTGACATGGCAGTGAACCTCCAGCATGCACAGTATTGATGCCTTCTTTTATCCTTTACTGCCATTTTTCTTGCCTTATATAAAATCTCTGTGTACTATTTTGGGGGCGTTTTGCAGATACTAAATTATCCGTCACACACAAACATTCATGTGAAGATCATAATTGCAACTCAAAACTATATGTTAAAGAAGTACAAGTGCAAAAAGCACATGTCACTCTTTAACCTTCCATTTGCCTGGCATAGCTAAACAGAAAACCAATTGGATTGTACCATGTTAATATACATAACACAAGCCTTTGATAAGTCTAGATTCAAGGAAAGATTTTAGAGAGGAGGCACACATTAGAACATAACCTCCCCGGTCTTAGCAATGGATCACTTCCAAAACACGTCTTACTTGCAGCACACATGAGGTCTCTGTGCAGACTGTAGGTCATTAAAGGTTCAGACAAACTCCTGCGGATAAATAAGGACACACAAGTAAACACAAGCGCAATATAACTCACCACATTAAAAACACGACAAAGCCAAAAAGCAGCATTCACTCAATATAGAGTTACACTAGAAAGTAATGAGACAGAGAGCGAGAGAAAGAGAGTGCATCTTCTGTCAAGCCCACATTTGTTACTGTGGTAATAAAAATGTGTTTCAGATGTGCAGATCCACATTTGTACATATTATACAATCAATGCTGGAAAAATACTTTGGGGATTTTACAACCCTGCGATTATATATTTTGCAAAAGTGCATGTAAGAATATAAAAAAATCTGACCCTGGACCAATTAAAAGGCATTTAATAATAATAATAATAATAATAATAATAATAATAATAATAATAATAATAATAATGATAAGGAAATAATATAATATAATGTCATACGTAAACACACACACATACCTGAGATAAAACTTCAAAGCACTTGTGACTGTTTTAACATCCCAGTCGCTGCTGTGGAGATCCACATCTCCTGGGTTTGCAGGGTCTATGAAAGAGCAGGAAAAAAGGCTCATGCTACCTTAATTACTTGAAGACACTAACTAGCTGTGACATGTGTGGGCTATATTGTATAACAGATAAGCATCATGAGGACATCCGACAAAAAAGAGCAACACCAGCAATCCTTCACAGTTATGTTTACACACATCTCCCCACACAGCTGGGGGAGAACGCCAGCTCTACAGCAAGCCCAAAGGACCCACTGTCTTCAGGAGCAGAGGGGTTTACTACAAGCAACATTAATGTGTTAGTGAGGTCTGGTGAGCTCAAAGTCAGAGTTTTAAGCATCACGAAGGTAGCTCTCTTTTTACCTGGTTAGTTACTATAGCAACTTGTCCTGACCTGATCCAGGGCAGGTTATGGTTTCAAACTGGCTGGAAGTGCCGCTTTTTTTTTCTCCTTTTTTTTTCCACCAAATTGTCAACTACAGTTACGGCAGTGCAACATGTGCCGACTTTGTTAAGCATTCGGCTACTAATGCAGAAAATATATAAATGTTTTCATGCGTGATCCTAATCTGCTGCCAAGTCTATTCTGCACTGCTCGAATTGCTCGAACTAAAAGAACAGAGATTTGAAAATTATTCAGTGGCAGCAGATGGCCACCCCTCCCTGAGCTCGGTTCTGCCGGCAGTTTCTTCCTGTTAAAAAGGGAGTTCTTCCTTCTTCCCACCGTTGCCAAGCACTTGCTTACAGGGGATTGTCACATTACTGGAGTCTTGTAAGGTTTTTACCTTAAAATATAAAGCACCTGTATTTATAATAATTCAATTCAATTTTTTTTATTTGAATTATTTGTAGGTTGTTTATCACCAAGAATATTAAATCCCTAAAGTTAATTTCACTTTAATCTGACCAAAAAATCTAAAGTAATTTCCACATCTCTGTCATTAGGCTGCGGGAATGCATCAAATGTGAATGCACTGATGTTTAAATGAATGAAGTTTGGTTTGATCTATTTTCTGTTTGAGCGCACACACAGAGCCTGAAGCAGAAAGCCTAGAGTAAACAGAGAAAGTTCACACCACTACTGTGAAACACATTATTGGTGTTGAACCTGAATTGTTCTACCCTAATGAAGGCATAGTTTCTGAGTCTGAAAAGAAAGCCCTGGCCAAGGTGCCTTAAACTAGCGTGGTTGCCCCCAGCTTGAAGTGTCATAACTGATGGACGTAGCCACTGTGATTTCACCAACTGGTTTGTGGCATCCTGTAGTGAAGCCTGGAGCTGACCATTTTCATTGTCACCATCTTGCTGAAAGAGAGACAGCCCGCGACTTGTGATTGACAAGTCGTTACTCATTGAGCACATCCTGTTTTATCTTTCTGTCTGACTTTAAAAGGCATCATAATTTACAAAATGAACTTTACGTTCTATCTGAAATCTCCTGAGAACCAACTTATTCTTTATGTCCTCTGTAATTGCCTTTTTTTTTTTTTTTGCTTATTTGAGCTACGTTACCACTTAAGTCCAGGTGTACTAAACAGAGGACATCCTTGGCTTTCCATTGATATCTCATGTGTTTTTTGGGTGGCCTCTTTTAGCTCCAGAGAGGCAGGAAATCACAAAAAAGATTCTTTTTTCCTCGGTTGTCAGGAGGATATGGCCTAGACCAGGGGTCCCCAATCCCAGTCCACGAGGGCCGTGTCCCTGCAGGTTTTAGATGTGTCCTTAATCCATCACAGCTGATTTAAATGGATAAATTACCTTCTCAACATGTCTTGAAGTTCTCCAGAGGCCTGGTAATGAACTAATCATGTGATTCAGGTGTGTTGACCCAGGGTGAGATCTAAAACCTGCAGGGACACCAGCCCTCGTGGACTGGGATTGGGGACCCCTGGCCTAGACCAATAGATATGGTCTACTGCACTTTAGCAACCATATTGGTCGCCCCCTGCTGGACATTGTTTTAAAAAGGAAACAAATCCATCTTTTATGTACAGCCTGTGGCTGAAAAAACATATCCCAGTGGCAGACATATTAGAAAATGACCCATTAAGATCCCTTGCTCTCTCACTTCAAAACACATTTATGAGTTTATGGCTTCAGTGGCTAGTTTGAAGTCTTAAGTTAATTCTGTAAATTATGGTCCATTTAAGTGATGCTAAGTGTCACAGTCAGCATTACAAATATGGAAAGGATCTGTTTTAAATAAAACTAACATGGCTAAAATGCTCAGCTACTGGCTACCATGGATATAGCTTATAGCAATTTTAAGGTTGAGCCTTCCAGAAGCGGGACAGTGAGTCAGCAGATGTTTCCCTGTCATGCCTGATCTAAACTTGCAAAACCTGTTGTGCTGTGTTAATGAGTCTAACAGAGTGAAACATTGTAAAAGGACAGATGTAGCAAATTTTCACAAGCTTACCGAAGAAGCCGTTTAAAAGCTTCTGCACTTGGATGTTGCTGCCAACCGTCCTGTACACTCCTTCCTGTGTGGCTCCTAGGAAGAAGACATGGGGAAGGTTAAAAAAAAGTGTGTGGACAAATAGAGAGCTGTGGAAATGCCCACATGATTCCCTTGAATGTTCCTGATGTTCCCTGATGTTGATTACAGATACAAAAAAAAAAAAAATCTTTCTTTCACTAGTGTATTTGGTTTAAAACATAGACACGCTAATGTTTTTGGAGCTCAGCTTCATTCCAGTAAGATGAATCATGACACTGGAGAAAAATACTGTGACTGTAGGTTTTAATCATTAGGGTGTGAGTTTTAGCAACAATGAGCATGAAGGGAAGATGTGAAGAAGAGGTAAAAACCTCTGAATTTAATAGACCCTCACATAACAAGCAAGAGAGAGAGAGAGCAACGTGATGATTAAAATCCTTTATAATTTGAAAAATACTACATTTCAGACAACTCTTATTATAAAGAAGGACATTTCTCACAGAGAGCAGCCCGCAGAGTAGTGTCAATGTATCACACGTGACTCAACTACGCCCCCTTAAGGGAAATAAGAAAAATTAAAAAGGCAAAAAAAGCAAGAACGATCCTTTAACAGAACCGTTTACCTTTTGTTTCAATGTAATTGATGCACTTTCGCACAAACTTGAATCCAGTTTCATTCAGTTCCACTGTGGAAACAAAAAAATAAATTTACATTTACGAAAAAGCTACAATTATCAAGCACATACTTGTCACCGCTAAATGGATGCATTCAATGGCATGAGATGGAAAGCAGGACAGTATAACATCTGTCCACATGAAATAATATTACAGCTATACACATTGAAGAATCTGATGAGTGACTTACTTTCAGCTTGCTTGTGAATTGGTGAATGATAAATCTGAAATTAAAAAAAAGATGCAGTAAAAAAAGTGAGGATTGTGCAGGAAAAAAATCGAACACGCAGTGGAACTAATGAAAAAAATTCCTTTAAAATGAGAGGAAACAAACACTTGGAAGGCACAGTGAAGGATTTCAGAGGAGTTGATTTTTGAGTTCTGGTTTGAGTTTACCTCATGAGGATATTCAAAGTGCATGATAACAACAGTAACGACGAAAAAAAAAAAAAAAAGACGCACTTCTACTTTGAGCACTTTTGTGTGATCCTCGCCCTGAAATAGCTCACTGCCCTCCCCTTTAATGAACATCAGAGGTCAGGGCCAGCTCCAAACCAGCAGAGACACAGTAGAGCTTTGTTCAGAGACACTTATGCAGGGCGAGCGTTTGTAGCCACAGACAGCTGAAGTGTGAAATATAACAGTCACACCTAGAGTTCATCTATGACTGTTTATCCATACTAGTGTGTGCAAGGCTTTTTCTTTGTTCATTACTTACAAATTCTAGATGTGATAGAAAACCTAATGCTAGAGAAGAACATTAGCCAACAATTAAAATGGACTTTTTCCTCCAACGTTTAGATTCTTGCTTTAATTTCAGTGGCTAGCATGAAAGTTGCCAACATTTCTAGTTGCTTAGGAAACTTTGGAGACGTGCACGCAGACATTTTTCTCCTATTCCTCTGCCAAAGTGAGAGCTGGGTCAGAGGTAGGTTTGCAGTGCTGTTTGTCTAACTGTCAGAAAGATGGCAAAAGCTACCAAGCCAAATTTCAGGAATCTTAGTGGAGAGATGGTGTGGACAAAAAAACCCAAAACAACAAAACTCTATCGCTTTCTTTAAAAATTTGAAGCCTCATGAATGATGGCATCTTAGAGCTCTTTTGTTTGATTTCATGGAAATCAAACAAAACAAGGGCTTCAAGGGATCTAAGTGTCATATTATATTGTGATATATGGGCTCAATCATGTCAACTTCTTCTGCAACTCCAACTTCCACCTGTGGAAGTTAATCAAAGTAAAGAAGTGCACTAAGACAGAAGAGTAGAGAAAGTACAGAAAGATCTACACTCACTGGCCACTTTATTAGGTACATATTGCTAGTACCAGGATAAACCGTTTTTTGCCATCAGAGCTGCCTTAATTCTTCGTAGCAAAGATTCAACACAATGCTGGAAGCTGGAATGCTTCCTCAGAAGTTTTGGTCCATATTACCATTACAGCATCAACCCAACCACAACACACCATGACAGTGTATTCCTAGTGCCTGTCCCAAGCCCGGTCAGGTGGGGAGGTTGGTGTCAGTGAGGGCATTCGGCATAAAATCTTGGATGCAGATGATCAAACCCCTAAAGGGAGCAGCTGAAAAAGGAAAATTGCATGGTAGCAGTCATATCCATGATGGAAAACTCCACCCCAACTCATCTGTTGCATTGAGATCTGGTGACTGGGGAGGACATTTGAATACAGTGAACTCACTGTCGCGGTGAAGAAACCAGTGCGAGATAATCTGAGCTGTGTCACATGGATTGTTATCCTGCTGGAAGCAGTATTCAGAAGATGGGTACAATGTGGTCATAGATGACTGGACACGATAAGCAATGCTCAGCTGGTAATACAGGGCTCAAAGTATCCCAAGAAAATATCCTTCGTATCATTACACTACCAGCAGCCTAAACTGTTGATACAAGGAAGGACAGATACATGCTTACATGTCATTTACACTAGACACTTATACTGTCCATTTGTATTGTAGCCTCAGTATCCTGTTCTTAACTGACAGAGGTCACACCTGGTGTGGTCTTCAGCTGCTGTACCCCAGATGCTTCAAAGTTTGACTTCAGAGATGTTCTTCTGTGTAACTTGATATAATGATTGCCTTCTATGGCACCAACAATCAGCAATATTTAGTCACTCAAATCACTGATTCTTCCTCATTCTGATGCTAGGTTTGAACATTAGCAGACTGACTATGTCTTCACAGTCCTAAAGAGATATTTGCAATAGTAAGAGTTGAACAGGCGTACCCAAAAAGTGGCCAGTGAGTGCACATGTGAAAACAAAGCAAATGCATTCTGCACTGTGTGGATTGCATAAAGTGAAAGAAAAAAATAATGGAAAAAAGCAGTGCTACAACTCGGACAATTTCATCTATTCAGAAGTCTAAAGGCCAGATAGTCTGCAGTCCACTGGAAGTTCACAGTTCCAGCTTATTTTGGGCAGAAAAGCTCTTGTGCAACTTTCATAATATATAAAGAAGAAAAGGGGGAACTCTGCAGAAAAAAAGGGTACTAAAAAGCGTGTTCTGTTATTTTCATATCCCCTGGCAATGACTGTTGCGTTGTGTCTCACACAACACCAATGCATTAAAACATGCGGGCAAGAGATGTGATGTGAGAACTGCAGAGAGCGGGCAATACTGAAAGCAAAAAATGATAACATCTACAAACATAAAGAGGAATTAACACTGGAATTTTGCTAGTAAAGGCACTTTTGTTACTTTGAACAAAAGAGTGAAGAGAGATGGTGGAGCAACAAGTTGGCAAGTTTTTTGGGGTTGTTTTGTTTTGTTTTGTGTTGTTTTAGAGGCGGAGTTTCATTAACACCCGAATGTGATTTTAAGAATCAGAAAGCAAGAAAAACAATTCCGCACAAATTCAGCAAAAGGCTCTTAACTAACCAGGTGCCATCATTTAGCTGTACGTAGATGTGTGTGTTCATGTGAAAGTCAAGCTTCACACCATAGCTCTCACATATGTAATAAGTTATAATGAGCTACCCGCTGCCATTTTTTCCTGCACTGCTTAACAAATGTCAAATCTGAGCAGCCATGCAAGTTAAATTGGAAAAAAAACACACAAAAAACAACGACAATTATGAAAGGGCAGCTTTTTGTTTTTCACATAAAGCATTTAAAATAACACACAGTTCCAGATTGTTTTCTCTGTTTGATGTTGCAAAGATAAAACTTTTTTTTTTGTTTTGCGTGCAATCCATATCCAAACATGCAGTTAACATCAAGCAATGCGTGTTTAGCAACCATCCAAGAAGATTAATTTAACACAAAAAAACAAGCCCCGTGTTAGACTGCACATGGAGGGAAACGGCTCCAGCGCAGTAGCCTCGCTGAAGGGACAAAATTGCTCTGCTAATCTTTTTGGCCGTTAAGCTGTTTTCACAGAATAATCCCAAATGAAATGAGAAACAAACTCACAGGCTCTTTTCCATCCATGGCCTCCATCCACAACTTCCTGTCTCCCTCCGAAAGAGCTTGGAAAGTGACTGGCGTGTTTCTATGGAAACAGAAACAAATGACATTAAAAAGGCAAAGGTTGCAATTTAATCCTTCAGTTAAAAGGGTGTACTGTTTCAATATCCAGCTCTTGTTTTGGGGGGTTTTTTAAACACTCTTACACATCATACACATTCTCTTAGCAATTGAGGAGAGACAAAGTGTCTTTAAAGTAGCTGATTAAATCGCATGTGGCAGCGATGGGAACAAATTGAGATAAATAAGACCAGCATAAAGAGATGATGAAAACCCACTGCTGCAATCTGTCCTCTGCAGAAGTAACAAAATCCACTGCCAGAATTTACAGCTTGTAGGCTACTGAATCAATTGTTAACCAAAACAACTGTGCAATGAGTTTAAAAGCTTGTTCTGCCAATTATGCTAATCAAGAAAACCCAAAAAACTCTTCCAAAATTCAAAATCCATTTTAATGATCATTATTCAACACGAGGCTGTGCAAGGCAGTTCTGAAATAATCCCTTTATTACCTACTACTTAGAATTTAAAATTTAAAATGAATGCATCAATACATTAACAATAATAATAATAATAATGATAATAATAATAATAATAATAATGATCGTTAGCATGTAAAAATGACAGTATAACTTCTTATATATTTTCACAGCTGAGTGGATAAAAGGGAAATTGAACTTTTAGAAGCAAAGACTCATTGTTGATTTTGACCAGTTTTCCGATTTTTTTAAAGCTCTCGTAGGTCAGTAATCTGTATTCAGGTTAGCATTAATAAGGTACTTTTTAGTCTTATTGACCACTCAAAGCACTTTTAAACTACAAGCCACATTCACCCATTGACATTGCAGTTTATTCCACTGCTGGAATTTATAATGGACCATAATTTCATGCAAAATGTGAATTTTTAAACAGTGGTAACCCGGGTGCACAGGCAGTGCACTCACTCTGTTACTGAGTGCTATTACTTGAGGCTAGGAGCACTGTGGAGAGTTACTCCTGGGTCTAATTATATGATGCAAAGATTAATATAAGACAGCAATTAATAACCTACAACCAACTCTCCTGAGTAGGTTAAACATCACGGCACACAATATTTTGTGTGCTCCTGTGCTGGACTTTTGAGTGCAGGTGGGGGGCTCTGGCGGCTCCTCTGACAGGAACCGATTGAGCCAAAGGTGAGGCGTTAGATGAGGCTTGCAGGTGTTTTCCTGATGACAGAATAATTTGTGCTAGAAAGTTTGGAAGAATACGTCTAAACTGAGATCAAAGCTCTGCTCTTCCGTAGAAACATCAACACGAGTGAGCCAAATGCTGACTTTTCTAAAAAACAGATGTAACAGAAATCAGAAGTGCATGAAACCAAAAGCATAACAGGCACACGGTTGTGCCAAATATTTGATTTTTTTCTCACCAGTGCCTAAGGGGAGATGATTTATTGCCTTGGTATTGTGGTTTTACTTTACTGTGACTCCAGAATGTTAACAAAATGCTATGATTTAAATAAGGCTGCAGAGAACTAGTTTAGTCTACGCATAAAATTTTAACTCTCTCTCTCTCTCTCTCTCTCTCTCTCTCTCTCTCTCTCTCACACACACGCACACGCACACGCACACGCACACACACACACACACAGTTTGGATGCATCAGGGCCCATTTCGGATTCAGTATCTTGCCCATGTATACTTTGTAATGCACCTCATAGGACCGGGATCAAACCAGGAATCTTGTGGATAACCTCTAATACCTGAAACAGAGCCGTCCCTAAATCTAGACCAGCTAATCAAACGGCAATTTGTAATATTAACAAACAAACAAGCAGGTACAAAATTGTCAGAGAATATGAGAGACCTGTAACAGTCTTCACTTTTAATTCACTTCCACTAAGGTCAAAGGTTAGAGCCGGTTGCCTTTCAGGTCCATTTGTGCAGGCTTTTCTTTGCCTGAACTCACAGCATTAGCTCCTACATTAGACAGCACTGCCACCTTGAGTTGCTCAAACAGCCGACTCCTGGTTATATTCAGTTAACAAATTGATTCAGCATTCAGAGCGATGTATAATTCAAGCTGCTTTTAAACCTTTTTTTAAAAAAAGAAAACCCAAATATTTTTACCGATTTCACGACACAAACCTGTTGTGTGACAGAAATCCCTGTGGCTTATGAGGCTATTAAAATGCATGTTGTCCTGACTGGCCTGCTTATATAAATATGAGCCTGTTGTGTTCTGTCCTCAGAAAGTTTGCCATCTGTTTCCAGCGCCAGCTCTTTGCTTAGGGATTGTTTGGGCTACACTCCATTAAGCCTTCACACCATGTCCTTGTAAACCACCTGTTCACCTCGCTGCCTGAATCTGTTTATCCCATAAGGCTTTTGTCTCACAGTTTCTCAGCTTGTTTGCACTAACCTCTCGATGGTTTCCACGTCAAAGCAAAAGCGCTTATCTATGGATTCTGTCTTCCGGCGGATGCAGGATTTCAGTGTGAGCTGTGTGGGGCCCTTCAGGTGAGGACAGAGAGTTGGAAAGTAATCAGTAAACATGATGGAGACAACAATATAAGAGAAAGTCTTCTGAGGAAATTTGGTGTTTGCTGAAGGTGGGTCACCTGTTTAGTCGTAGTCTTCTGTTCACAAGGTACCATGACTAGCACTCTCCCCTCTTTCTGATACTTACAATAATATTTGACCCATGTCATACCCAGAGCCCCTGGAGGAATAGAAAGTGGGTTTTTTTTTTAAAAGAGCCTACAGAAACAACTAGATTCCACATAAACATATAGCAACCCACTTACGCTTCTCCTGACAGTACAAATAACCCTCCATTGGAAAATTGTGCATTTTATAGATCTGGGAAGGCCGTTTCATCCTTTTCATTAGCTCCTCCAACTCCTCACAAGTGCTTTCATAGTGGTTTCTTGTCTGCAGGCAAAACCGGAAAGTACTTAAAACAATGTATATGATTTAAGGAAAGTGAATTTTGCTAATGGCATTGTCGGTAACAGTGCTTACGTTCTGCAAGCTTAGCTGCAGTTCTTGCTTGTAAGGCATGAAGTCCTGAGTCATCTCCACTGTCAGGTTGTTAAGTGTTAAAATGCTGTGAAGAAACGCCAGCACCTGTCCAACCAGTGTGTGCATGACATACAACAAGAGTCAAAGCAAACGATGCATGAATGACACCAGGAATATTTCCTCAATGTTTTGTTATTTGCGTGGAAGCACAAAAACAGCACTCACCGGCTCCACCACGTCAAACTTCTTCCTGTCCTGAACCTGGTGTATCTGGTATACGTACTCGACTGAAGATTCATAGAAGTTTGCGCGCTCTTTATCTAGGAGTTCATCAGCCTATTGGAAATTCAACAAAAATATCATCTTTTTTTAAAAATGGTTCTCACCTCTATATTTCCCTACCCAAGTGATGCAAAGTATTTGTTGTACTTCAACTAACCTCTTGAAGCTGAGTCTCTCTCTTCTTGGCAGAGAGATTCAAGTGTTTGTCTAATTGGGAGTAATATTTTTCACTCTCTTTATCAAACTTCTTTTTCTTTTCCTGCAAAACAGATTGTAGGAAAAGATTATTTATTATTAGAGACCACCAAACGCTCCAGTGTGCAGGTCAGTACTACCTTTTGCATTGCATTCACAGTTCCAAAGTCACCTCTGCAAGTCACATTATGTAACAGAGAACTTTTACAAATCACCTGTTTGCATGTTTCTTTCTTTTTGTTGTAGAATTGTAGCTTATAAATTTGAAAATGCATAGAGCTGATAACACACTATCTTGAATCTGCTGCTAATAGCTATCTGCTATCAGTCAGGCTCAGGCTAATGCTATTACCTATAGATTATATCTCAATATTAAAATGCCAGTACTTGTCAACTGTCAGCTGTAACATCTAAAAATAAATGTGTTTTGACTGTATTTACATGAAAAGTTAGCAAGCAAGCTGAGAATATTAAAAAGATAGCTAAAAGTAGCAAAATACAAAAAACATTAGCTAAACTGATAATATACAAATAATAAAATAAACATTATGCAACGGTTTAGGTACAGTAGTAGGAATAAATCCTTAAAAGTTCAAAATCAGGAAGCTCAAAAAATATAACTTAACCAACATCTGCTAAAGTAGCGAGCTAAAAGTAATCAAAAATGGTAAAGCTTACAGTTTTCTTGTAAGTGCTCACTAAATGATAAATGACCAGACAACAAAAAAGTACAATGAGTAAAAATACAGACAGAAACGTGAAAACTTGAAAATGTAAACACTGTAAAATATCAAAGACCAGATTCAATAGCTAAACTGTAACGTTAGTGGATGCAAATTTGTATGACATACCCTGTGATAGAGTCGCTTTAACATTAATAGCTACAACTAATTGTTCCCTGTATTGCTTTATCAGTCTCTCATGTCATAGTGGAGGAATTTTGGCCCACCCTTTTTTACAACATTGCTTCGGTTCACTGAGGCGTGTAGGCATTTATTTACGTACAGCTCTCAGCCGCTGCTACACCTCGATTCTTTTTTTTTGTGGATTTGCTGCTGTGCTCTAGCCCTTTCTCTTGTTGTATGTTACAATTTGGCCTAGGTTTTAGCTACTGGATTGACGGCTGACCATTTGACTCTAGAATACTTTGATATATAGAGAAGTTCATAGTTGAGTCAATAAGTGAAAACTGCCCAGGTCCAGTGGCTACACAACAAGCTCAAATCTCCACCCTTACAAAGTGAAGATACACCCCTTTGGTCTTGTCTGTCCAAAGGACATTGCTATGGAAGTCTTTTGGTTTCTCCAGATGCAACTTTGCAAACCTACGCTGTGCTACCATGTTCTTTTTAGAAAGAAGAGACTTTCTCCTGACAAGCCTTCCAAACAAGAAATACTTATTCAGTATTTTTGTAATTGTGCTGCCAAGAACCTTAACATTTAACATGCTAACTGAGACATGTAGAGACTAACATGTAGCTCCTAATTTATTTATTTTTTTGAGTTTTTCAAGTTTTCTCTAGACCAGCAAAGTGCCAAACCGATGCTCAGTTTGATTAGCAGCTCCTGGATGTTACTCATTCATAATTCTTATGGAAACGGTAAAGGTGGGCTTAGTTTTTCTCAGTACTGACTGTAGATAAATTAATATAATTTTTGACCATTTTGTCTGTTTGTATACCTTAAGAATATGTACCCTGATTTTATTAAGCGGTACATCAATTAGGGCAGGGCTTTGCTACATTTAATAATCAGAATCATTAAAGAATCGTAAACAAGAGTTATGCAATACAACAACTCTGAAGGTGTTTTTAATAAAAATGTATTTTCAGAGTTATCTCATAAATACATATTTAACTAAATCTAAATACAGAAGCAAGATTTCCATGAAACAGATGCTTGATGAGAATATTTTAAATATGATCTCCCAAACGTCATTTTGAATAATCACAATATAAAATCCTAACTTTAATGATATCACCTTAGAACGAAATAAAGAAATTTGTTGAGCTGCTCTCAACTACAGAGTGTACGCACTAAAAACACCTGCAATATCCTGTTTTTAAGAAAGAAGAGAGGTTATTGTGCTTCAAAAATAGTTTATACACAAATACGGGGAAGTACCTTATAACATCCTGTCTGGTCTTTGTGGGAAGCAGAGGGAGGTTATATATACTTTAATGACCTGACTGTCCATGCAGAGACGCACATTTTGAAGCTACTGAAGTAGATCGAGTGCTTCCAGTGCCATTTACAGGAATGAGCCGTGATGTCACTTACAGGGCAGGGTAAACAAACAACTTACTTTTGTTACTCCTATTTGCTCCTTTCTGAACTTCTCCAAGGGCTTGATGAGTAGATCTGATGCATTCTGAACCTGGACAGGAAAAAAACAAACCGTTACTGGACGCTCCTAAACATACCGTGTTTGTAGATTCACTTTCTAACATAATGTAAAGAGTTTTGAAATTTTTTAAAAATCTATGCACTTTTCAAAACAAAAAACAAACATCACAGTTCTGAGCACCTGCTGCAAGTTCAATTAGCAAGATGACCTCCGGTTTTAGATTTACATCTCTATCTGGAGAATCCAGTCGAACAGGAACTGCTTCTCCCATTGTAATAACCTGCCTGGCATGATTACTTGGAGAATAATAAAGTGTGTGAATCAGCAAAAACTGAAGTGACAAAACTTGCATCAAAATTTCTACCAACAGCAGGCTAATACGGAACCATTAACCAAACGAGAAGAAGAAACCCAAGAGGGGAACTGATACCAAAATGATTACCAGCATTACACTTCATAGTGCTTGCATGCAGCCACACCTTTACACAACTGACATGTCTTGTGTGACAAAATGAACACATTAAAGATGGCATCACAGCAAAAAAAGAAACAGAATGCATTAGTGGTTTCCTTTAAAGCAGTATCACTTTTAGCGCAGGATAAATTAATGCGGTGTCCGATATCCAGCGAGAGTTAAAGCAGCATGCACAGTCAGCATGGAGGAAGTTGATAACCCACCAGCATCATCCTGTCGTGCTCCACTTCCTGCAGAAGTCCGGCAAACTCCTGGAATGACTGCGCTGGGGAGGAAAGCACCAAAAGAGGATAACTTTGCATGGTGTTATCAAAACTGGCTGAGTCAGAGGACATATTAGGAAAGCAGCAGATGACACTTGCTCAGAACTCACTTTTTGATTTATGCTCATAGAATTTCCAGCTATCTTTATGCACGTTTTCCATCGAGCTCCGAGGCAGGATATAGTGGAGCACACAAAGCCTTATGTTTCCTCATATCTAAATTCTGAGGCATTATCAGCCGACAGCCAAAAGTGCTGTGCTTTCCACCGAGTTCAAGCGGAGAAACTCAAACGTAGAAAAACTACAATAAATTGGAATATTTCTGGCCACGTATTTACTCTGACTGCTTAAAACCTCAAGCACAATCCAAGGCAGTGCGCCTTTATCACTCTTACCAATGTTAATCTCATCATCCGTCAGTGAGTCGCCGATGAAGTCGAACTGGAACACACTGAGAGTCTGGGAAAACTTCTGCACTGCCAAAGAGTATCCTGAAAAAGAGAGAAAATAAAAACACGAAGCGTGATCTGTAATTAATGACAAGTTACATTCACTGCTTTTAAATTCAGTCCAGTTCTCATGAATCTAAGCACAGGCCGAGATTATTAGAAGTTGGCGTTTCATTTTTCCCCTGGTAGGAAACCGTAAAGTATGAAAGACATCCTTGGCAGGATTCAGCAGCGGCGTAGCAGCCAGTATGTGGTTGATAATGCAATACATTATCCCTGTCATGCCTGGCTTTTACTATCAAAACAAAACAGAGCCCTTCACATCACTGCTGTAGAGTATTTAGTCCAGGGAACTTGGCTAGCTGTATCTACCCTCATACTTTTTTCAGTGGAACAATTGTTTAATGTTCTTTCCATCAGCCAGTTGTGCCCCCCCTTTCTTCTTGTGCTTTAGCTCTAAAGAAATCATATTTGATGACAATCAGTGCTGAGGCTGAAAAAGCATTAAAAGGACATGAGCATTCTGATGAGCAGGATGACATGAACATTGAAAAATGTTTGGGGGGGTGTTGCTTTCCATGGACTTTGTCCCAGCAACTCGTGACCTCTGACTATTATCTGGATTTACTACTGGACCCTCACCGCCCCCCAGCACCACTACAGTACCTACAATGACAGTTTCTGTTTTCGAGGTGAACAGCTTTACCATTCAGGATTTCCACAGCAGTATCTTGGTGAGTCAAACAAAACAAACAATGTCCCCCCCAGTGGGTGCCACGCTGACCCAAATATACGCATGTACAGTTCTGCGTCTGCGTGGCGTCCCTGGCTCTGACCCATACTATCAGTGGAAATGGTCCCACCTAAACATGAGCGCACAGAGAAGTGGGGAGGCGACGCACGGACTGATGCAAGCCCTCCAAAAAGGAGACAGCTGTTCGGGAACAATAGTGCTGGTCATCCTGCACATCTGCAGCTCTGTGGCCTCTCAGTTCAAAGCTCTTTCTCCTTTTTGTGGCTTTTCCCTGGAGAGCAATAACAACTCCCTGAATGCTCCTCTCCCACATAAATACACACTTTATCCTGCAGGCCTTCGTAAAATAACGGGGGGGGGGGGCACTGATGCTGATCCTTTGGCATCAGAGCCCTAGATCTACATGCAAAGCGCAAAAAAGAGCAATCTAACTAAGCATGCTCACCCTTGATTGCAGTGATCACACTATTCCCGTCTTTGATCACTTCTTTGAGGAATTTGTTTGTCCTCTCCAGCTCCAGCTCGTAGCACTTGAGAGTCTCTCTGAAATCCGGACTGTCCAGATAGCAGTCGCTGAACTCCAGCGGAGGATGAACCATCTTGTTCACCGCTCGACTTTATAACACAATAGAAACACTGAGTACGCTTTCCACAGAGGCGCTGCCTACGCTCGTCCGTGGCACACACCGCTCATTTCTGTTCATTTGAGGCTACTCCACACATTCCGCTCCGAGGTTCGCAAACCATCGTGTCCGTGGGAGCCTGCGGCAACGGATGGTTACAAATAAACTGATCGAAACAGTGAATTCCCGCAGCCTAGGCTCACTTCCCTCTTTTACTCGTCCGCGCTGATAATGCTTCGGTTTAATTGTATCCTGGTGCCCTGACCACTTTTTTGCTCCTTACCGTGTCGTAATTAAAAGCGCGGCTACGATCCCTCTGACCGCGTCCCATTCCAAAATTCCCACTTAAATGACGCCTCACTGTTCTTTCTTAAATAAGCTTTCCATCGCTAAAATTAAAACCCGCTCTTACCAACCCCTCAATGTAGTGAGTATATGTTCTTAGTGAGTATATTTTCTACTTCAAGCGATATTATAAACATATCTGAGTCCAATATCCTTACTAAAAGTCAATGACAAAGCGCAATGGAGCGTACCCAGCTGGCAACAGAAACACAAAAAACTCCCCTTTTCCACACCCAGGAGGTTCTTAAAGGGCTCGCCGGACACTTTGAGTAAGTTGTTTGCCATGGATGCTGCGTTTATGTGCAGTCGGAAAACACAATCACACTTCCAGACAGACGGATAGGGTGTGCTCCTGCATTCAGGGTTAAGTACAAGAATTTTGCTTGTGCAAGCAGATTCACGGCACTTAGCTTACACTGAGGTGTTACCGTGACAGCAGTCAGAGAACTTATTTAAATCCCACGCTGGAAAAAAAATGTACATGCTGCCCTTTCTGTTTATGACATACAGCGAGCAACGTAAGTCAAATTCCTTGTTTGTGTGCACAAACTTGGTTAAATAAAGACGATTCTGATTCTGTAGTAAAGACAGTGGAGCGAGTAGATGATATGCCTAAATATGCCAGTCTCAGCATTTCCTTGGTTACTTGTTACTGCAACTGCTCTGAATCACTATAATCACTTTTGTTATATGTGCAGACATGTTTCTGTCAGAAGAGGCCTGAGCTGAGGAGTTAGGCTAGAGCGAGATTGCCGCACAAATTGCTTCAAGGGCACTCTCGCAATCTAGAGTGTAACAGGACTGAGCTAATGTACAAATCTAGGGAACTTCTACTTTGTTTTTCCCCCTGCAACTTTATTCTTTTACTCCAGCACACTTCAGAGGAAAACACTGAACATTTCATCTCCCTGCTTTTACCTAACAGCCTTCGTTTTTGGAACAAATCCATTATTTATGTATGTATGTATTATTGTAGAGTAAAAATCAGAGAATATTTTTAAATTTGATTGGACTTTGATTTTATCTTTGACTGCCTGAGGATAAGAAGAAGGAATCAGATGATGATTCTGATGATGATCAGAATCTTCACGATTCATAAAAATAAAGAAATCATCGGCAGCTGTCAATGTCAAAGATTTCTTACAAAATTGTCTTGTTCCCGTTATTCAAACATTTTTTGTAATACTTTTGAAACAAAAAACACTCTGTGTGTGAGGCTGTCACGTTAGACAGAGTATATTGTTTATTTCTCCAGATCAAACGAATTGTCTTGGCGGTTAAAAAAAACAAATACTCAGCAGAGTATTTACTTTTTTACATTAACGTTTAAGATATAACAATCTAATGTTACAATGTTTAATAATACAAAGGCCCAATTGCCTACAATTAATTTTCAATTTTTGAAATGCTGAGGCATTATTTTTCATTTACTTAACTAAATGATCCTGCGCCATTGCTTACGTGTTAATTATTAATCCTGTTGCAATAACTCTTAAAGACCTGTAGATGTCAGCCTCCAGATTCAACTAAAGTAAGCTTTCTAATGCACACATGCACAATTTCAGTGCTTTGTTTCATTAAACCCACCAGTTGCATTACAAGTAGACAGAATTTAGTGTCTGCATCTTTGGGGCTTGATCAGTTTTGCTTGATGTGCAGTTCAGCTGAGTCACAGCCTGTGTTTCTAATGTCAACACCGGGAGTCTTACAAGACAGCATCGTGAAATCTCCCTGCAGCTGCGTGGAAATGAAAAACCACTTAAATCAACAGTACAGCAGAGTTATTTATAATATGTGCAACGGATCCGTTCATGCTGACTGTCTCCTGCTTTGTGACATGAACACAGACCATGTAACATCTGGTTGGAATCAAGGTCCAGGAAATTAATAGTAGCGTACTGATCCTTTGAGTGTGGTCCGAACGCCAGATATAGCTAACTAAAATGAAAACAACAGCTAGACTTTTGAAGGAAATTTCTGAAACCATTTTGCGAATATATATATATATATATATATATATATATATATATATATATATATATATAGTGTCTGCAAAACAGCGAGACAGCTGCTTTCAAAAAGTTGCTTTTTAATGTAATACTTCTGCTGATTTTCCTAATTTTGCTTCCCCTTCATAAAATAATAATTAAAAAGAACATTTTCAAACAAGAAAAACTAAACTGAAACATGAACCCCCCCCCCCCCCCCCCCCCCGCGCAAATGAACTGAAACTGAAGTGACTTAAAAACAAAAACTCAAAAGGCTGTATATATTTCAAGTTTTCCAAGTTTTAGGAGTCACAGTACTTTCAACAGTATATTGTAAAGGGGAAAAACTATTACTTATGGGATATGCCTAAAAAACATGCATCAGAAATTGCATGTTTATGGATTTCCTGACACTAAAAGAAGGTGAAATGAAAGTTCAGAGTAAAGGTTAGAAGGTAACGGAGATTTAATGTGATAAAGAAAACATGTTAAATTTGATACAGTTTTAATTGGATGCATGGCACAGGTAGACTGGCCATTGGAAAATTGGAAACTACATCCATTCGGGTGACTTTTACTAGAATTCAAGGATTAAAGTGTATTTTCATCAGTTTAAGCAGCATTTCAACATTTCCAGTCTTTCCCTTGGTGCCAAGGTTTTTAAAGATGTCACTCACCAACAGTTTCTCTCATACTATGACACAGAAATGCAGATACATGACAATACATTCCTCTTTGTTTGTTTTAGTCATCATAGCCAACTAAATGGTCATAACACTGACAAATGATGACAAGTGATGTCATGAAATATAACAGCTGTCTCACTAATGATTAAAAAACAACTATAAACTAGTAAAAATGACTGAATATAATAATGAATAGTTTGTCATATTCAAATCAGCTCTTTTGGACTTTAACTGAGACAAGAAGTGAGCTCAAAAAATTACTCAGTTCAAAAGGTTGCTAGTTTTTGCCCCATCTGTGAAAATGCCTCAAACTGGATTCAGTTTCCCTTGAGTACACAGTAAACACAGTCATTGGCTGGTTCAATCAGTGGTTTAGCATTAGGATGTAAAGGTCGAGAAGAAACACTAGATGAGAGTCTGATTCTCAGGATAACAAACCCTTGTCCTCTTATCTTTAGATTTTGAGTCTCATTCTTTGTTGAAGACCTTTATGTTACACTCCATATTACGTCAAAACTGTCCCCCACTTCCTCTGCTCAGCAGCATACTGAGGACAACATGACAGACCACAGTCCCCACACAGATTCTTCAGCTGGGCAGAAATTTAAACGTTTGATCTGAATTCTGAAGCTGTTTGTTTGCGCTGCCTAAATGGGGCTATTGTATGCAAATTCTTTGCACAGAGGCATATGACCTCCCCAGTGCAGGGCAGTGGCTAGTGTGAGGGAAATCATTAGCAATGCAAAGTCATGGTGCTTTGATACTCTTGTTCACAGTCAAAGACTGGAAAAAAAACCACATCTGATCTGGTGATGCCAACTTAAATGTTTCTGGATGCACTTTATTTGAAAGCAGAGCTAAGGTAAGTTCATTTTATTGATGACTTTGTTCCTACATCATGTGGCTGCGCGGATTAAATAGTTTCTTTTCAGCGTGTTCATTTATTCTGTGCTCATGGGCAGATCCTGCTTAGCTGTTAATGTCACTTCACACTATATTCACAAGATATGATTAGGATAAAAAAGAAAATGAGACTCTTTTCCAAACATGTTCTTTTTGAGAGTTCGTCCGAGAAGTGATAATCAGACAACATTATTTATTTGCAGTCCTTGTTAGTTATTTCTGTCTGCCTGATCAGTGAATTGTGTGAAAACCTTCTAAGCTAAGAAGCAGACGAGTCCTTCTCTGTAACTTATCAACGTCCTTTAGGAGCACAAATGATTTTCCTTCCGGTGAGTGGCGACTATCCAAGAGTCTGTTAATCCAGCTACGGTTGCTCATTTTGCATGCAACACCATGGCTACTGGTGAAAGCATGTCACATGACACATGGTGCCAGACCTCAGTATTGCACTCTTAAGTGGGCTGCCAGCTGCAGAGGGGGGCAGAGAGGCTTTTTTCCTTCTCTGGACTCACATCCATGCCAAACCAGCGGGTCAACATTGTCCTCCACGCTGCCTCCTATGCCTCTTACACCTCCAGCTGAGCCCGGTAACAACTCTGACATTTACTCTAGACTCAGACATAACAGAGCAGTCAGTAATGATCAACACCAAGGGGATCAAACATGCTACAATTTAAGCCTAAGAAGAATCATAGGCGTAAAAAAAAGCTGTGATGTACTCATTACTATTAATTTACCAAGTCCAGCCAAAGTGTGGCTGCACCATGTGTTCTGATTTAAGTCAAGTGTGCAGGTTGCTATTATTTAAAGTGAATAAGTAAGACAGTTTTGTGTTTATTAAGTTTTAAGTTTGCTGTTGAAAAGTGGAACTGAAGTTCTCCTTTGTGTCTGACTTTGACATTCAGGAGAACTTTTAGAGAATTTTTAGAGAATTATATTTCCAGCCTTTTTAATCTAAAGTATTTTTTTCTTGTTCTAAGTTTGATGCATAGATCATTTTCATGTGCATAATCTTTTACATAATATTTCCTGATCATTTTCAAGCAATAGTTTTAACTTAAGTGTCACTCTAACACCTTCAGAAAGAGTTGATGCATGATGATGTGTGCAAATTGTTTTCTCATAATCCAAATATATTCAGTTTTATGTCACAGAAGGCAATAAGTACAAACAATCATCACAGCAGAAACTGGGGGGAGATTTTCTGCTTTTAGGGGAAAAAAAAGCCTAAACAGCTTTTTCACTCAGAAAATTAACCGAATGATGGATCAACAAATCATTTATTCCGTGAAGCTGCTGTTGTGAAGTTTACTTGTACTGAAGGGCCAGTAATTTTGTGCCTGTTATGTCACAAGATGGGATTTGTTAGTGATTTTTTTATAAAGCAAATTTTTAAGTCTTTTTAGGAACTTCAAGGGGATTTTGGTTCAACATGCAAGAGTCAAGAGTCCTGCAAGTCCTGAGGAGTTAATGTGATGAAGTAATTTATACATCAGGGCAAAGGGAGGATATACTGAAGAGAAACACAGGGGGACTGATCCCGGGTAAATTTGCATTGGTCAACTCTCCAGAGTACAGCCTTACACACTGGATTTACTGTACATCATTTGCATTGCTTCACTTGCTGATTTTTGGTTCTGCTTTTTTGGAAACAAATTGTCCAAGTGAGAGCATGGCAGGCCTTTTTTTTAAGATTTAAGAAGCCTTCATTTTTGCCGAATGGCTACATGTGAAGAAGACAGTCTTACTTGAATGTCTAATCTCAAACAGTAAGAATTATCATAAGATCGGATCAGAGAAACTCTTGTCATAGCAGCATACATATAATAGACAACAAAGCAATCACATAAAAAAGCAGAGAAATATAAAAATGAATATAAAAAAAGAGATGATTTTAATCTTTTTTTATCGTTTTAGGATTTGTGTTACATTATTGTGTTGATTTGCAGTAAAATTATTTTACAATAAAAAAATTGTAATTACAAAAAAAATGATATCATATGATTTTGGTGTTTGTTTGTTTCAGACCCGGAACCAAAGATGAACTGGGCATCATTTTATGCTGTCATTAGCGGTGTGAACCGCCACTCCACCGGCATCGGTCGAATCTGGCTCTCCGTGCTCTTCATTTTCCGCATCCTGGTCCTCGTGGTTGCAGCCGAGAGTGTGTGGGGCGACGAGAAGTCTGGCTTCACCTGCAACACGCAGCAGCCGGGTTGCAACAGCGTCTGCTACGACCACTTCTTCCCCATCTCCCACATTCGACTCTGGGCACTCCAGCTCATCCTGGTCTCCACTCCTGCCCTGCTGGTAGCCATGCATGTTGCCCATCGGCGTCATGTTGACAAGAGGCTCTACAAACTGTCGGGCCGGTCCAACCCCAAAGACCTGGAGCAGATAAAAACGCAGAAGATGAAAATCACGGGGGCCCTGTGGTGGACATACGTCATCAGCCTTTTATTCCGTATCATCTTTGAGGTCACTTTTATGTATGTGTTTTATATGATCTACCCTGGTTACAAGATGATCCGGCTGGTGAAGTGCGACTCCTACCCTTGTCCCAACACGGTGGACTGCTTTGTGTCGAGACCCACAGAGAAGACTGTCTTCACCGTGTTCATGTTGGCTGTGTCAGGTGTTTGTATTCTACTCAACATTGCCGAGGTGGTCTTCTTGGTGGGGAAGGCTTGCAGCAAGCATTTGCACAATGCTGGAGACTCGACTATGGGGGCTTGGATCCAACAAAAGCTTTGCTCATTCTAACAAAATGCACAGCAGCAGCACAAAGGGGACATATAAGTGACCGTTCAGGTAACAACTACTGATTCAACTTGTGAGGTTTATATCATGGCGATGATTCACCGGTTCAAATGCAGAAAGCCAGCAGTTCATGTTTCGACAAACATTTCTAGTTATAATGGATAGCTTGGTGTTTGTCTGACTGCAGATCAGTTAAAAAACACTAAATAAACCAATATTCCCACTGACCACATTACAGCCTTCAGCTATCATGGATTTGTTTTAATCTTTATCTTGAAATGAAACTATAAAAACTGCCCAAAGCCATAGCAAAACTTTCAGTTGGTTGAGAAAAGTGTATTGTGGGCATGGTCATTAATAATATTTTGTTATTTATGTGACACATAATCACAAACACTGATGTGAGTGAAATTATACTAATACATGCATGTAGTAAACATGTTGCATTTCATATGTATTGAATGGGGCAGTCACATTATTTGAATTGGTGGTTCAATACTTTCACTTGGAAAGACAGTAATAGAAAAAAACTTGAATTGCAATTTTTTTTGTGTGAAGCTTTCTTAACATGGTGATATTTCTATTTAAATGTATTTATTTTGAAAGTGGAATGTTTCTATATTGTCCATACACAACAGAATAAAATCAACCAGACTTTAAACTAACTGTGCTGTTTTTACCTACTCGGTTAAAGGGGATTTGTTCTGACATATAACAGATTGAAAGCTGTTTAAGCGTACTCTGGCAGGACTTCCTGGCTCTGTGGAAAGGTGATAGAATAAACAACCAGCGGGCGGTGGTTAATGATAGGTACAAATAAAGCTGAGGCCACAGAGGTGCCAATGTCAGAAGTGTGAATGAGGGAAACAAAATATGTGAACGAAACATCCACGCATTTCACCCCATCAACCCCACTGTGTGTGAGATCTTCAAAGTCACCTGCGAAGAATCGTCTCAGGTGAGTGTTATTGGTGTTGGTGTTATCAGTGGACCCACCATGTAGGAGTTTCAGTGTGTGGATACCCCCATTGACAGCTGAACCTGCTGTCCCAGAGAAATGAGGGTGTTTCTCTTTTTATGGAAACCATCACCACACATCATCTGTACAGATTTATTGACAGCACTGTACAAACAACCAATCCCTGCAGGAGTCTGTTATTCAGGAAGGCAAATTAATTTACAGTAAAATGGCTATAAGTGTGCTTATTTTACAGATGGCCTTCTGCAAAACACCCCAAGTGAAAGTGATTTTAATCCAGTATGTCTTTTTTCACACTGTTATTTTGTGATGAGTAATTGTACTTGTGTACAGGTGAATAAACTTCTGTTGTCTTTTCTGATGCTTCAATAGAGGGACCTTAAGTCTAAATAGCATAATTAGGTTAGTACACCATCCTCATCCTGCAGGCATCATTTTTTTCAGGTATTTCTCCATGCAGTTTTCCTCCGTGTAGCACTGAGGGATGGCTCTGCACCATCTAAAGCTCGTCCACGCAGTCATGGGTCAGATCACCATAAAAGTGGCAACAAAACCACTCCCTTCACCATGAATTATATTTAGAGCACAGTGGTATGCTTAACCTGCATCCTCACTGGACTCCTCAGCTGCCACTCAGTTCAACAGAAACACCTCTTGACAGAGAGGATTTTAGACTTTTCTTCTCACAGGAATGTTTTCATCTGTGCTGAGACAAGACAAGGGGTTTAGCTGTTGTGGCTTGTTGAGCACTGGGCATTGATAAGGTCAGAGTGGGAGGGAGGGCACCGAGCAGAATCCCAGAGAAAACTGCCTGAGAGAAGTTTATCTTTGGTGCTGCAGTTTCCTCAGTAGCTCAGAAGAGCATGGCCTCGCTGTGAAGTGAAGAGGTCACCAAGTGACTGAAAGAAATGAACTTTATCAGGTAGGTCTTTCTTAATCTTTCTGGGATGTTACTATTGCTTCGCTAGCAGAATTGTTATGAAGAAAAAATATGAAAGGTATTTTGAACAGAGTGAAACAACTCCACATTCAGCTGTGGTAAAAGAAGTTGATCCATGTGACCATGTGACCATATGGATTTAAATTTTTTGATTTGTTTTTTGATTTTTTAAATAATCACTCAGGACATTTTTAAGTATTTTTTTCAAGTTTATTTCTTTTCTAAACCGTAACAAATATGCCATGAGATCTAAACTAGACACCTAATTCTGGAGTCGGAGTACTGTGTCACAAGATCAGCGTCGATCCTGAGAGTCTCACCCAGACCGCTCCGGGGCTTTCTCTCAAACACAGTCATCTGTGTCCCTGCACTTTTTATCAGATCGTTCTGACAAACATTTATGAGTACAAACGGGTGAATTCATGATCAGCATTCTCTGGGAAAGTTGAACGTGGGATTTCTCAAGTACAATACCAAACGGATTCATCATACTATTTAAATTAACTACATATCTAAACAGTCAAGCAATCAAACAGTTTACACTGAATGTGTGTTATGTTTTGTTTTGTTTTTAAATTAAATGTGTTTAGAATGTAAAAACCTTGAGATTAATTAGTTAAATTAAAACTGCACTTGACTGATTTTATGTCGTGTTCTCACATTTAAATGTGTGGCACACTCCTCGTCATAATTTTAAAAAGGTTCATTAAAAAAGTCTGAACAACACTAATGCCAATGTTATCAGTTAGTTATCCAACATGGTATTGTATACTGCAAAGTACAAGTATGACAACATAGGGGAATTTTAGATTTACATACAAATTAGACTCATGTGCCCTTGACCCTGTGCTATGGTGAATTATTGTGCTATATATACAATCACATGAAAGGGAAAGTTCTGATAGGACTCTATGTAGTCCTGCAAAAAACTAAATGCACCTTCACTATTTCCACAGGAACTGAGAAGGTAAATAGCAGCTAGATACTGCTAATAATACGTCTTTAAATGAATAACTAATTAAATAATCATCAGCAAGTGGGACCACCTCTATAAAAGTAGAGGTTTTGGCAGTTTTAACACAGTGCCACAACTTCCCTGCATGCCCCGGTGTCAAATGTGAAATTTTATGATATTTCATTTAGAAAAGGACCAAACAAGTATCACTTGCTTGGAAGGGTTTAAAGGAAAAAGCCTCTTCTTTCTGCAAAGAACCTGGCAGCATGCCTTAGGTTTGCAAAGTTGCATCTTTGCAAACCTAAGCAAAAACCCCTTATACCAGTTGTCAAGCAGTGGTGGAGGGGTGATGATTTGTACTTGTTTTGCAGCCACAGCATCTGAGATCCTTGTAGGCACTGAGATGACCATGAACTTCTCTGTATACCAAAATATTCTAGTGTCAAATGCGAGGTCACCTGCCTGACAGCTAAAGCTTAGCTGAAATTGGCTCATGTAACAGGACGATGGCAGTCATTCACTAATGTGCATGGAAACAATCTTACCCTGAGCAACAAACAAGTGTGCACTCAAAATCTCTATCAGAGTTATGAAACGTTGGCAATAGAGTATTTTGTTCTTACCCCCATGGATATGTTCTGAACCAACAGGGCTGTGCGGTCTCCATATTATCTTCATACTGCCATGCTCCCATTTCTCTATACAGGGAAATATGTTTACCTGAAGGTAAATTAAATAAAGTGGAGACAATATTGAAAGCTAGAAGCCTGAAGCTCTAAGGAAAGAAAGCAGGACAAAGTCTACTGAAGAAACTGAAACAACTGTGAACAGAGAGGAAGCAAGAAAAAGCACAGCTCTAAATAAAGAAAAAAGCCAGGCACCGGTTGAGATATGAGAGGTTCTGAAAATCGTTCCCCATCCAGTACTGATGGGATCACTAATTTACTTGGAAACTCTTTGGAAAACTGCCTGGCTTCTTCTTTGTACACACTTGTTTCAGTTTCTTCAGTTGACTACCTCCTGCTTCTTTGCTTTCTCTCCTGCAATATCATTGCAATTTTCTCTGCTTAACCTGGAAATAAAAATATTTCCTCATATAGAGATTTAGAATTCTGATTAACATATAAACTACTGTATGAACAAAACAAGCTGGTGGGAATGTTTCCTAAGCCTGATTCTAATTTTGCATGCGCAAATAGCTAACAAAATCACTTATCACCTTATAAAAGTCCAGTCAGTCAATCAACTAATTAGTAAATATCATCATCATTTCATTTACTAAAGTTTATCACGTTACCATATCTAATCAGTGGTTATTAGTAAAGTTACCAACTGTTTTTATGGTAATAAGTGGTGTATTATCTTATTTTCAATGAGTTACTTGACAGGTTAAGTCTGCTGTATTACTTAGTTTATTCAAATAAAACATTTCCCCCTCTCCTTACAGGCCTTTTTCCTGGTTTTGCCAATAAAGCTGAGGGGACAGTTGTAAGACGGTATGGCAGACTGGAACTTGTTAGGGAAGCTGCTGGAAAGTGCTCAAGAGCATTCCACTGTAGTGGGCAAAGTCTGGCTGACAGTGCTGTTCATCTTCCGCATCCTGGTGCTGGGGGCTGCTGCTGAGAAGGTGTGGGGCGACGAGCAGTCCAGCTTCACGTGTGACACCAAGCAGCCCGGTTGTCAGAACGTCTGCTATGACACGACCTTCCCCATTTCTCACATCCGCTTCTGGGTGATGCAGATCATCTTTGTCTCCACGCCCAGTCTCATTTATCTTGGTCATATCCTTCATTTGGTCCGCATGGAGGAGAAGGAGAAGCAGAAACAAAAGGAGCTTGAAGACCAGCAGCAAGTATTCTGCCACAAGGACAAAAAGCCCTCAGTTAAAGACAAACAGGGCCACGCGCGTTTACAAGGTGCGCTGCTGCGGACCTATGTCTTCAACATTATTTTTAAGACCCTGTTTGAGGTGGCGTTTATTGTAGCTCAGTATTTTCTATATGGGTTTGAGCTCAAGGCCATGTACACCTGCGACCGCTGGCCTTGCCCAAACATGGTGAACTGCTACATCTCCCGTCCCACTGAGAAGACAATCTTCATCCTTTTCATGCTGGCTGTGGCCTGCGTCTCACTGCTGCTCAACCTGGTGGAAATGTACCATCTAGGTTTTACAAAGTGCCACCAGGGTCTTCGTTACAGGAGTTCAAAAGCCGCACGTGAAGGTTCCAAAGCCCTAAGTGAGCCGGTCATGCCCTTTGTCCCAAACTATAACTACTTTGGAGGTCATTCTGCTGTGCCTGAACCTTTCCCTACAGACTCAAAGTACGGCATGCCAGAGCCAAACTCTGCTTACAGCCCCTACAACAGCAAGGTGGCCTACAAGCAGAACAGAGATAATATGGCTGTGGAGAGGAAAGGCAAAGCAGAAGAAAATGATATGAAGGGGAGGAAAATCTCCAGTCCTGTCCTTGAGATGTCCATCGAAAATCAGCGCAGAAACAGTCAGTCAAGCAAGCACAGCAACTTCAAGAGCAGGATGGACGACCTGAAGATCTAAGAATCTACTGAATATTAATGCAAGAAGACTCAGGAAAAACTGGAGACACCAACATGTAATAATATGTAAAATATGAGTGTGAAAGACGTTAGGGGAAAAATGAGGTAAACACAAAGCAGATAAAAGGCTGGAAGCCAAGATTTAAGAGCACTCAGGGAGACACGCTGGA